>NW_018173150.1:0-225 GCF_001263595.1 Phalaenopsis equestris
TATTACATCCAGATTCCAGACGCAAATTTTCTGTCTGAAGTCTAGTGAGAGTATGTCACGAGGCAAGTGGGCCCCATCCCTATAAAAAACCTACGCAATCAGTATATTACAGTAAAACCCACTTGTCATATGATAAGTGCCGACTCTGAATTCTAATGTCCCGATGGAATAATCGCTCCCGTTTTAAATATAAGTAGTGGTGACTACTTTTTCTGATTAATAAAG
>NW_018173151.1:0-225 GCF_001263595.1 Phalaenopsis equestris
TATATATATATCAATCATTGAACATAAAGTTGGTTGTAAGAAAATAATAGATTCTTTGGGTGGTAAGCTTATGATAAGGTTCTAAGAGAAGTATTTTGGAGAGTTCTAGAGAAAGAAGAAAGTGTTGATATTACTTATATTCAAATCATTAATGATATGTATAATAGACTTGTTACTTGTGTTTGAGCAAGATGATGATTGTCTAAGTATTTTCCTATTTCAGTT
>NW_018173152.1:0-225 GCF_001263595.1 Phalaenopsis equestris
TTTTTTATTAAATTAATTATTAAATATAAATTTAATATTTATAAAAGAATAATTTATTAGTTATTAATTATATTTATTGATAATTACTTATAAATTTATTGGATGAATAAGGAGATTATATTTATTTTTTATTAATTAATGATTACATGATAAATAAATTTATTTTAATATAATTAATCTGATGATATTTTAGTTAATTATTAATCAATTAAATTAATAAAATTA
>NW_018173153.1:0-225 GCF_001263595.1 Phalaenopsis equestris
AAAAAAATATTTTAATATAAAATTATCTTAATGATCAAATAGTTTAATGAATAATTACTTAATTAGCATAGTTATGAATAAAAAAGTATATTAAATTTATTCACACATAATAATTATATCATTAATTTGTAATATTAAGTTTCTATTTCAAACAATATATTTAAATTGAAACTTAATCACATTAACATTGTCAATAACATGACATAATGAGTAATTATCTAAAAA
>NW_018173154.1:0-225 GCF_001263595.1 Phalaenopsis equestris
ACAAATCTAACTCCACTTAAATCTGAGTTAAATCCTACTCGCAACTAAATATTCCGTCCGGACGGCTAACAACCGGGTGCCACATCGCCATACAACTCATCGGCAGACGACACGTCACGTCCGGACAGCTAGCAACCATGCGCCACGTCGCCATACTCCTCATCGGCAGGCGACGTGACCGTCGATGGTTGTCCGGACATCCGGGACCGACGGAGCCACGTCGCC
>NW_018173155.1:0-225 GCF_001263595.1 Phalaenopsis equestris
CATTTTACTCTTGGGGCATTTACATACATACCACAAAATTTTTATGCATTTACATATCTAACATCTAAAGTTTTATATTTACATTTACAAGGCTCAAATCGTACATAAAAATATCATTATTTTTAACTTTTTAGAAGTGAAATACACCTTTACATGAATAGGTTGGTGACGCCAAAGTGTTATAAATGTAAATATGAAAGTTTGATTGTTAGATACGTAAAAATA
>NW_018173156.1:0-225 GCF_001263595.1 Phalaenopsis equestris
GGGGAGAACCAGAGACTTATCTGGAGGTTCTGTCACATGAGAAGAAAGAAGAGTGGTTGAGCACCATGGAAGATGAGATGAGATCCTTACATGAGAGCCACACTTACGATTTGGTGAACCTTTCAAAAGGCGTGAAAGCTTTAAAGACAAATGCGTATTCAGACTAAAGCTAGAGGAAGATTGCTCACAACCAAAATGCAAAGCAAGGTTGGTTGTGAAGGGATT
>NW_018173157.1:0-225 GCF_001263595.1 Phalaenopsis equestris
ATGTTTTATATGTATTCAACACGAGATGTTTTAGATCTACATTTGATGTTTCCAGCATGTATTCAGTCTGTAAAACCTATTTTGAGAAGATCAATGAAATTTACTTTAAAATGCAGTCTGCTTCTTGAACTGCCCTTTGTACGATGAATCAAGAGTCACCGAACTATACATTGGTTCTAAACTACAATGGACAAGAAACAAAACAATAAAACTTAATGATAATGA
>NW_018173158.1:0-225 GCF_001263595.1 Phalaenopsis equestris
TTTAGGGCTACTGGGACCAGGTATAATCAGTGCTAAGAGGAAGAAAGGAGTTGTTATGCACATTTCAGGTGACAAATTATATAACGTAACAATCACCAACCAACAAGAGTAGGGCGATGTGGTTTGATTGTACGATGTGAACCAATTTGGGCATAAACTTAGCCGAACATTTCATGCCTCCGCAACAAACTTATGATATGAGCGATCAAATGATTTCCACGCCTT
>NW_018173159.1:0-225 GCF_001263595.1 Phalaenopsis equestris
ACCAATTACCAGCCACAAGGGTGTTCTTAAAGTTCCAAAGGAAAAGATGAAGAGGTTACCTAGTATTCTATCTGGTGTGCACCATGGGAAACATACTTCTCTTTGACATATGATGTTTCTGTGGAGGCACTCCATCTTAAGACATCACCGTCAAAGAGAAAGGTATAGGTACCCAAGTTCATCATACTGGTACAGTCCAGTAAGCCCACAGGGCAAGATCATGGA
>NW_018173160.1:0-225 GCF_001263595.1 Phalaenopsis equestris
ACATATCGGGCCAGAGAAAATGAAACATATCTCAACTAGCCTAAACTCAAAAACCAGAGAAAATGCCAAAAACTAGAGGATGTCGAAAACAACTCATGCAACAGGTCTCAACTGAGCTATTGCTAAAACCCGTAATGTGCTCATATTTCATACGAAAAAAAAAATCATTTCTTGCATCTACACTTCCCAGAAAAAAGATTAGAGAAAAGGAAGCTTTCCAAGGAT
>NW_018173161.1:0-225 GCF_001263595.1 Phalaenopsis equestris
GTGCAATTCAATTTAGGAACCTATGGCTCATAAATACCCACAAAAACTGATTAGAAAGTTTACTAGCTTTTCACACTTTTCTAATATCAATAATAAGATTTATATTTCTTCCATAAGAAAATCAATTGGTCTGTTTTGATAGATAACCACCAATTTGTTCATCTCTCATTCCTTATGAATGGTCACTCTGGGTTTGTGACTTTTGTATAAGCTGGTTGTAACAAG
>NW_018173162.1:0-225 GCF_001263595.1 Phalaenopsis equestris
TAAATTATGAGTAAATAAATTATGAGTAAATAATAATTTATTACATATAACTTATGTAATAAATTATGAGTAAATAATATCATAAATATATTATTATTAAATAACTGCTATATTTATTTTAGTGAGGTAAGAAATCAGTTATGATTATGAGTAAATAAATTTAGTGAGGTAAGAAATCAGTTATTATTACATAAATTATGAGTAAATAAATTATGAGTAAATAAT
>NW_018173163.1:0-225 GCF_001263595.1 Phalaenopsis equestris
GGGCCTCGTTTTTGGTTTTAATTAATGCATTAACAAAAGGAACATGAATCTGCAGAGACCATCTGAAACTTACTATTTTTAGATCAATCATCTTCTTTCATCCAATTTTTAAATTCACACCCCCTCATATTTTTCATTTTAATCAAATTCTTAATAATTTGATCATGACACATGTAAATAAATAGATCGGTAATTCAAGCAAATCAAATGAGTGCTTAATTTATA
>NW_018173164.1:0-225 GCF_001263595.1 Phalaenopsis equestris
GGTGCTCCAAGTGAGCTAGCAAGGAAATTCTCATTCTGGATTTTCCCATCACTTAGCAAAATAGTTTTGTTGGGGATACATCAAATATCTCGGTGTGGACATGGACCAGCTGAGTGACTGATACAACACGTTATTCGATGGGGTGGACAAAACCAACCAAACCGATCGAAAATATCATCTAGGTGAACTAACAAGTCCAAATGTAGGGTGCTTTAAGCAAGCACT
>NW_018173165.1:0-225 GCF_001263595.1 Phalaenopsis equestris
AATGCAATCACCCTCGTCATAGATGTTGATAATGCTGCTGTTTGGAATGCAGGTAGCGGGCAGAACACCCCGTCTGACCATTCTTTTGATCATCCACTTTATCATGGGAGGCAGTGGATCTACTTGATTGTGTCTGAGGATTCTCGGCGGATTCCCTTATTTTTCATTCGTGAAGTTGTAGCAGCAGCTGCACTGGATGGTAATTCTCCCTTTTCCTCGCATCCA
>NW_018173166.1:0-225 GCF_001263595.1 Phalaenopsis equestris
AGAAATTATTCCATGCGATACGGACACTGTATGTAAAGATGTATACGGTGTCTGATATGTGCTGTCAATTATCGCAATCAAATTTTTTTTTTAAATAAAAAAATATTTTTTAAAATTGAGACCCACTGAAATATATTTTTGCGGTGATCGACCGACGACGGTGGAGATCATACATAATATGTATCTCTGCATGTGGTGTCCGTATGAAATAATTTTTATAACAAC
>NW_018173167.1:0-225 GCF_001263595.1 Phalaenopsis equestris
TGAAAGATTTCTGGACACATTTGGAATGTCAAACATATGCCAAATTTAACAAGATTATAGTCGAATCGATCGTCTCGATATGATGAATTCAACATCTAAGATCACTCATTTCTGACATCTTTAAGGCACCAAAATTTTTATTAAACGTTGTTTGAATGAAGGAAGCTCTCAGACCGTCGAATCAAAATGATTCATATTTCTTAATTAGTTGCACCCAAAACACTA
>NW_018173168.1:0-225 GCF_001263595.1 Phalaenopsis equestris
TTTATTTATTTATTTATTTATTTATTTCTCATTATTTGTTTGAAGTAACACGTTTAACAATCGTGGGGGTGGCTGGAGCTTATTTTGTAAAAATATTCCTCTTTAATTTTTTCTTATGCATTGTTATGGGAGGTGTAATGCACTAAATTTGAGCGAATTCAAAAAAGAAAATCTTAATTTGAAATCGGGTCATATTCAAAATAGTTTATGAATAATATATGCATG
>NW_018173169.1:0-225 GCF_001263595.1 Phalaenopsis equestris
TTGTTCTAGGATGATTTTTGCAGTACCCTTCGTAGCGCATGTAGCTACTAGGTAAAGAACTATCTATAGAATCATTATCAAATTCCACCTTGGAGACATGTTTATGAAATTTTCATCTCCCATTTTGTTGGTTTGATTGACGCCTCACACTGGGGTGTGTGGAGGGGGTGGTTAGTTGTTGTGACTTGAGTCTAGGGTGATTTGCATTATAACCTTCATTGCGTT
>NW_018173170.1:0-225 GCF_001263595.1 Phalaenopsis equestris
TAATAGTTGTTGTAATCATCCCGGTGTTGTGGTCAAGCACTTGTGCTGCTCACACATCGCATTTTGCCACCATGTCATCTACGTCTCTGCGCATCCCCACCCAATAAGCTCTGTCACTATACGACTGTAGATCTTTTGTACCCCTGAGTGTCCTTCCATCGCATTTTCAACAAAATATCTTTTGTACCCCTGAGTGTCCTTCCCTCGCATTTTCAAGAAACTCTT
>NW_018173171.1:0-225 GCF_001263595.1 Phalaenopsis equestris
AAAATAGTCCACATTTATTAAACCATCTAGAAAACTGTCTCTGATACATAAGTGGTAGCTTATGGAGCATAGGCATTGGCTCGTTGTTGTCTGGCACCTATGCACTAGATCCTGGTGCCTACGCGCCAGGTTAACATTGGCATTTTAGCTTTCTTTGAATCCAAATTGCTATATTTTCATTCCATTTGCTTCACTTACTCCATTTATTATACCTGCAACCAAAAA
>NW_018173172.1:0-225 GCF_001263595.1 Phalaenopsis equestris
AAAACTTATCTCCCTATTTATTTGCACTCCCCTTATGTGATCGCAATGTTTTTGCTTAAGATGAAATGTGGTATTCATCCTGATTCTCTTTATAAATTTCAATGGGATGTTTGTGATTATATGCTTAATATGCTTATTTATATTTCTTAACTTGCAACAAAGCAAAAAACTTGATCTTAATTAAAAATTAGGTAAATTCTTAATTTCAAAGTAAGTAAGAATATA
>NW_018173173.1:0-225 GCF_001263595.1 Phalaenopsis equestris
TATATATAACAAAAACAACATAATGGACTTTCAAAAGGTCAATTTTGTTGTGGGGCTGTGAATTTAGTTTGAAGATTGGTAGCTGTTTGAAAACAGATTTGAATTTTGGTTCGGGTAATGGCCTAGCTGCATCTTGCTGTCACTCCTGGAAACTTGATCCATGATGAGCTACGGCATATGGTTCGAAAAGAGTTCCCTCTAGCGGATAGAGTTCTCTTTCCCGCG
>NW_018173174.1:0-225 GCF_001263595.1 Phalaenopsis equestris
TTACAATTCCCAGAAAAAGGTATGAGATTGGCCATTTCATGAAAACAATCAAGCACGTGCCATAAGAAGGGAGGGAAAATTAGTATTATGATCACTCGCCTTACAAAAGTGGGAGGTGGATCTATGGACTCTTATTTCCCTTGCCTACTTGTAGGACCCTCACCTCTTTCCAACAAACAGAATCATCATTTTTTTTTGGAGGCCATTCCCCTCTCTTGGAGTATT
>NW_018173175.1:0-225 GCF_001263595.1 Phalaenopsis equestris
TTACCTCAATGAAAAATTATGAATTAACCATCATAATGTTTTCACCATGAAGAATGAATTATTAATATAAATTAGTGTCTTACTAAAAAAAAGATTGAACTTTATTGCAATTTAGAGGAACATTAAGTGTCGCTGCTCAAAGTTCCTGATTACTGAGATAACGTGATGTGCACTAATACACCAAAATAATATGTTGATTTATGTATAGATTTTATGCTTATTTTT
>NW_018173176.1:0-225 GCF_001263595.1 Phalaenopsis equestris
GAGCTGATGACCATACTTCTTGGCATGTGTAGCATAAGAAAATGATTAACACCGCATAATGACCCAACCCGCAACCACACAGATTTTCTTAACTCCAAAAAATTGTCAAAATCTTGCCTCAAATTATCTTTTGCGGCTAATGTGAATAAATGAAAGGATTTAGAAAATAGATAATAAGTCTTCACCCTATGGGTACTACGTAAGTATACGTATCGTTTCAAGTAA
>NW_018173177.1:0-225 GCF_001263595.1 Phalaenopsis equestris
CAGTTTTTATTTTGTAACATTTAAACAAGATATTTGTTTTCAAGTCTGAAATGTGTTAGCAAAATTAGTTTTGTTATAAACAACACTATACCACAAGGGCAGAAATAGCTGCGCTTTGCTGCAAAGTTGCAAAAGACAAACAAACAACTAACTTTTCTGCAACAACTTTTTGACACCTGTCGCGTTGCAATTTTTTAATAAGTTACAGCTGCCCCAAACAGACCC
>NW_018173178.1:0-225 GCF_001263595.1 Phalaenopsis equestris
CACACAAAAAGAATTCAAGAGGGAGAGGTTTAAGCTATGCCATTCTTTATGCGTGCGAAGGAAGCGAAGGTCGATTGTGGAGTGTTGGCGGGTGGTCTGCGCGTTGGAAAAGGCTATGCTAACGGGAGAGGAAGCCGAAGAGAGGGTTTTGGTTGCAAAGAAAGTAGGGAAGAGAGAAGACTGTGACTGAGCGTGAGAGGGAGCTAGGTTCGATGAGAGCTCGAC
>NW_018173179.1:0-225 GCF_001263595.1 Phalaenopsis equestris
GTTAGGGTTAGGGTTAGACATGTGTTGGGTCTAGTTTAGGTTTAGGTTTGGAGTTAGACCTATGTTGGGTTTGGATTAGTCCTAGGTTGGGTTAGGTCTAGAGTTGGGTTTGAATTTTGGTTTTATAAGTGAATTAGTGTTAGGCTAGGTTCAGGTCGACCTAAGTTGAACACAGACCCAAGCCTAAACCAAGGCTATTAAGTTGACCTAGCCTAAATTCAACTT
>NW_018173180.1:0-225 GCF_001263595.1 Phalaenopsis equestris
GTAGACTAATTGTGTACCATGCGTCAGATCCACTTCCATCGTGCCAATAATTGAAACATCAGAACGCCATCTGGTGTCTCGTAATACTAGTAGAGCATTTGTTCCAGCATCCCGTCGATGGAGAGTGTGAAGTCGTATCATAATCAATCCCAAATGGATATGTTGAATTCCTTCTTCGAGCAACCTTTGATAAGACTGCTGCCTTATAAAAGGTAAATTAACCTG
>NW_018173181.1:0-225 GCF_001263595.1 Phalaenopsis equestris
TCTTGAGCTTCTGGAGTGGCAACCTTCATTATGATGAATGGGGCTTTTCCAAAAGTAACTTCCAGTTCATAGAATCTAGATCCAAACTGGATGGTGGGACTCACATTGCGAGCATTGTAGCTAGTTGGCAAGTTACAAGAGAAAGTGAGCGTCGAGAACGCTATTGGAACAAGTTAAAAAAAAAGCACTAGAGTTAGTTATTTGGCCAACACCTTGTAATTATAG
>NW_018173182.1:0-225 GCF_001263595.1 Phalaenopsis equestris
ACTTAACTAAATACTTGCAAGATGAAGGCAATATATACAAAATAACTTTTTCCTTATCACAAATCAGTAACAAATATAGGAATTCTGTTGTGAAAATATTTTAATTATGTTGTGGAAAATAGGAGTAATCATACTCTTTACCCTTAATAGAGAAATTATAAAGAACATTAGTTAATCTACAGTTTAAATAGTAGTGGAGACCGGTTAGGTAGGGAAGATACTAGC
>NW_018173183.1:0-225 GCF_001263595.1 Phalaenopsis equestris
GGGACAAATGATAGAATCTCAATCTTCTAATGAGATTTTAAATGTAATAAATAACCGTTCTAACGATCTTTATGACAATTTTTATAACCCTGGTTGGAAAATTCATCCAAATTTTAATTTGAGTAACAATAACTCTAATGCTAGAAACCTGCAATGAGGGAACAATGCTATGAACACATTGGAAAACACCAGCAATCAAGGACATCCAACTTATAAACCTTATTA
>NW_018173184.1:0-225 GCF_001263595.1 Phalaenopsis equestris
TTTCACTGAGCACAGGGTGTATTAATCTACTGAAACTAAATGTAACTTCTTGTGATTAATTGAGTGACATAATAAGTTCAAATGAACTCCAAACGGTTCAAAGGGTTCTAAAAGTTGTTTAAGGTTGTGCTCCAAACACTTTGAAGTCTTTTGGATAATTTGAAGGACAACTAGATTTATTATTTTTTGATCAAGAAAATCATCCATTAAAACTTTTAGGGACCC
>NW_018173185.1:0-225 GCF_001263595.1 Phalaenopsis equestris
CCACACAATTCTTATGTATTTACATATCTAACCTCTAAGCATTCATACTAATCATACATAGCTTTAAAGTTCATGATTGCAAGATATCATAAGAATTATGTGATAATAAAAAAAATGTTATGATATTCTGACTTAAATTGCTATTATAAATGATTGGTTTAGAGCTCAATAAGGATGAAGATAATGCGATTTAATGCCTGCTTTTTTAAAGCGGAATTGTCTTTA
>NW_018173186.1:0-225 GCF_001263595.1 Phalaenopsis equestris
GAGACCCCCTGCTTGCTAATGTTGTGTCTTAAATACAATTATAATGTATAACGTCAGATTGAAGTTCCAAAGATAACTTCCTGTCTTTATAACCACCGACTATAATTAACCATCGCACTTTGGACTCCCCTGCTTGCCGCCATCGATGACTCTGCTTGCTAAATTTTTATCCCAATTACAACTGTAACATATAATGTTGTATCCCAATTATTCTTTAACTTGTAA
>NW_018173187.1:0-225 GCF_001263595.1 Phalaenopsis equestris
ACTAGAGCATATGACATAGCCCTTCTTGTGATGTTGTGCAAGGTTGACTGGTCTTCTGGCAACTTTTTAGTCTATAAATATTTAATTAATGGCTTACACTAATCTTTATTGACATCTCTTCTTCCTTTTTGAGCTTATGTAGATTGTCGAGGTCGATTCAAGACAAAACCTGTCTTACTTGTACTGTGATATCAAAAGAATCCTCCGGGGACATGCTAATTCTGT
>NW_018173188.1:0-225 GCF_001263595.1 Phalaenopsis equestris
CCGTCGCATTAGTAAAAAAGAAGTGGAGGCTTTAAGGAAAACTAATGGTGAAAAATCAGTAAGACTTGAAGATATCCCAATTTAAGTGTGAAAATATTTAGGAGACTTGAGTGTTTCTTGGCTTACTAAACTCTATAATATTGTTTTATAAACAAAGAAGATGCATGAGGAGTGGAGAAAGAGTAGTTATGTTCTCATTTTTAAGAACAGAGGGGATGCACAAAA
>NW_018173189.1:0-225 GCF_001263595.1 Phalaenopsis equestris
TCCGGTCCATCTCGCCTAGGATCAACATTGCGGTCGTTTTCCAAAATAAGACAGGCCCGGACCCGCAGCGCACCGGTTCAGAGCCACCCTTCGGTATTGCGCCTCATTCTGGGGTGAGAAACAAAGATTCTTTTTCAAGATTTTTTTCAAACAAAAATCATTAGTTAGCTAATAATTTCCCTATGCATTTGTCTCTGAAAGAAAGACGTCATTCTGCGCTGTTCA
>NW_018173190.1:0-225 GCF_001263595.1 Phalaenopsis equestris
AAACACCCCCAGCATTTCTCCAATAAACGCCCCACTAGGGGGTGTTTCCTTCCCTCAAATCACCTCCAATGCACCTCCCTACCCTTCTTCGTGCTTAGTTTCCTCTTGGTTTTTGATTCTTGCTTCCACTGTCCTCTTTTCTTCATCTTCGTCTGTCAACCATCTTCTTTGAACTTTGACTTGTCGTTGTTCTGCTGCTTTTCTTTCAACGTTCTTCTTATCTTT
>NW_018173191.1:0-225 GCF_001263595.1 Phalaenopsis equestris
AGCGATGATGGAAAATAAATATCAAAGGGCTCAACTAATCACCACTTATTAATTTTAAATTTATAAAGTTATTTCCCCACAGATACTACCTGTCATTAGAGAATGCGTTCAAGTGCTTATTCGATATGGGAAAACGATAATTATGGGTGGAGTCTTTTTGAATAAAGGATCTCATTGAGCTCTACTTATTGCCTCAAGGACCCGATTTGACTAGCGCGATAGAAA
>NW_018173192.1:0-225 GCF_001263595.1 Phalaenopsis equestris
TTTGGTAAATTTGACTTTATGCTACCCATGGAAGGCTCCATGGGGCATGCCATACTATTTATGAGCCCATGGAAATGTTTCATGCAAAAAGAAATTTTAATTTTTATGAATTTTGGAAAATTATGCCATGATGTCTAATTTGGGCAAGAAATCAAATGTATGCATGGTATGCTTCATATGATGCCATGAAGGAATGATTTTGAATGTCATGATATGATGAAGGAA
>NW_018173193.1:0-225 GCF_001263595.1 Phalaenopsis equestris
GTCGGAAAAAAATCTGCAAATAGTCATCTAACATTCGCAAGCGTTTTCAATTTTAATTGCATTAAATCAATTCACTAGAAGCCTAGAACCTAATCTAGTTCATTAGGCTAAACTAAGGTTTTTCCCTAGAACTAGCAACTAGTAAAATTCAGAAAAATATCTACTTTTTTAAAAAATTTGTGAAGCTTGCCATATTGCTACTTGACTCTTAACCCAAACCTCAAT
>NW_018173194.1:0-225 GCF_001263595.1 Phalaenopsis equestris
AACTACGAGAAAGAGAAATTAGGAGAGAGAGCAAGAGAGAGATAGAGAACGAGAGAGCAAGAGGGAGAAACAAAAAGTGGGAGCTTTAATTTGACCTTTAACTTATTCTTTTTTCTCTCTTTGTCTCTCCATCTCTCTCTTCTCTTCACCCACATTATCAAAAGATAATACTCTTCTATCCCAATTTATCTCTCTCACTCTTATTCCATCACTTGAGAGAAAGAT
>NW_018173195.1:0-225 GCF_001263595.1 Phalaenopsis equestris
TCAGGTTATTATTTGAGAAAGATTACCTTTTTCTTAAAAGGGATTGACATTTGGTTTTTGGTTTCTATGGGTGCTGGAGGTTTTTCGAAAGGTTTCTCTACCCAAGCTGTATTCATTGATATTACTTTAAGTTCTTGAGGATTAGGAACCTTTGAATGGTGTTTCAGAGATTTCAGATACTTTACATTAATTTATTTAAGCTTCTTTTATCTCTTTACAGTTGGT
>NW_018173196.1:0-225 GCF_001263595.1 Phalaenopsis equestris
GTGTAGTGGCCCTTGCACACTTTTCACTGTATTTAAACTATACAGTGCGTCGCTTCCAGAGGACGCCCTAAAACTTACACAAATATCAAAAATATTCATGTCATTATTTTTTTCGACAAGTTTTATGCTATCTTTCGACTACCTAATGCAACTCTCCACTTTTTACATCCGGGCTTGGGACCGGCAACGACAGTGTTGAGCATATATTTTAATTTACATTAGATT
>NW_018173197.1:0-225 GCF_001263595.1 Phalaenopsis equestris
TGTAGTTTTGGTCGGTGTTATGAACTTTTGTGGATTCTTTAAAGTTTGACGTTTTGATTTTGTACCTCTTTGCTTTATTATTTGAATGAATTTAAGAGTAATTTGTGAAACTGGTTTCTGTCAATATGTGATTGCAGGTTCTCCAACGCAATCTTCAAGTTGCTTTTTTGATTGTTTTATATATAAGATGTTAGAAATGTCTCAATTTGTTTAATGTTTTTTTTT
>NW_018173198.1:0-225 GCF_001263595.1 Phalaenopsis equestris
AGGCCTTAACACCCCATAATTCATTAAATCAAACTGAAATGACTTTAGAAATTTATGTTACCCCGCTCATGGCTTAATTTAAATATCAAAGGAGAAAATGTGATTTTTCTGAATTATAATTATTCCTAATGCACAAATAGAGATTTTCAATGAAAGTTTAATAACTCAACCAAAACAAAACCTCTGTGCTTGAGAAAATTATTAGAGGTTCACCTAGGTCAGAGG
>NW_018173199.1:0-225 GCF_001263595.1 Phalaenopsis equestris
TAGGCCTCTTCATGCCCTATTCCCATGTTTGCATTAGGGATAGGCCTTTTCACGCCGTATTCTCATCTTTACAATCAGGGTTGGCCTCTTCACGCCCTATTCTAATCTTTACAATTAGTGTAGGCCTATTTACGCCCTATTCACATCTTTACATTTAGGATAGGCCTCTTCAACCCCTATTCCATCCTTGCATTCAAGATAGGCCTCTTCACGCCCTATTCTCAT
>NW_018173200.1:0-225 GCF_001263595.1 Phalaenopsis equestris
GAACGAAAAGTTGTCAAAATTGACTATGAACATAAAAATGGATTATAAATACATGTAACTCCTCTATTAAAATAAGAATTATAAAAATACATAATAAAGACCTGTAATCCCCAATTAAATTGGGATATTAATAAAAAGATATTAATAACATGTAACTCCCTCATTAAATTAGGAATATCATATAATTTTAAACTTAGGGTCTGTTTGGGACAGCTGCAGCTTATC
>NW_018173201.1:0-225 GCF_001263595.1 Phalaenopsis equestris
GATCCCCTAATATCCCAAGAGGCGGGCAAATATATTAGCATGGATGATCCCTGCCCTCTTTGCCTATGGTACTGCTCAGCCTCTTATGAAGTTTCTTCAATCTCAGAGCTCAACTCTTCCTATGCTTTTGAGCTCATTCACAACTCTTTGCATCCACATTCCTTTGTGTTGGGCCATGGTGTTAAAAACTGGTTTGGGCAATGTAGGGGCTGCGCTTTCTATAAG
>NW_018173202.1:0-225 GCF_001263595.1 Phalaenopsis equestris
TCATTTCCCCTCTAAGGAAGTTTGAGCACGATGAAGGGGGACCTTTGAAGCATTATTTGGTAGAGGAGGAGGAAAATCGTTGTCTTGGAAATGTCTTTGTCTCTCAATCATATTGTTCCTGTTACTGTTAGCATTAATAGATGTAAGAGGAGTGTTACTATTAACAGTTAAATGAAGTGGAGTATTATCAGAAAAAGCTTCAACATTTAGATCAATAGAAGGATC
>NW_018173203.1:0-225 GCF_001263595.1 Phalaenopsis equestris
ATTTTGTCCGTGACATAGTTCTCATAATTTAGCCTTAAGAAAATAAAATACATGGATAGTTGAAATATAAATTTTACATATAAATAAATAAAATATTAATGCGTAAAATACCCTTTCATTTTAAATAATTAAAAACTTGACATTTGGTTGAATTCAGCTCAGCTGCTCCAACCAACCCCGGCGACGGAACCGTTACTCTTCCATAAAAGCACCTGTACCTGCCTT
>NW_018173204.1:0-225 GCF_001263595.1 Phalaenopsis equestris
AAAAAAATATATTTTCGGGTATGTAAATGAAATAAAATTTAATAAAACACAACAATTGTATTATGAGGTTCAACCCTTACAACCACAATTATTTTGTTCCACTAACTCAATCTCAATATCATAACGTTTCTTCTTTCATACGGAGGGAGAAAACCCTTACAATCTATATTTTCCTCTAAATTAGTAAGAGCAACCCAAAACTATGTTTAATATATATATATATAT
>NW_018173205.1:0-225 GCF_001263595.1 Phalaenopsis equestris
CCTTCATTTCAAGTTCAGGAGATTTTTCTAATGAAGAAATAAGTGGTTTACAATTTTCAGTAATATCTAACATTTCAAAATTATCCTGAACATAATTTGAATCTTCATTAATTATCTCATTTAATTTGTCCTCAAAATCGATTTCATCTTCACTTTTCAGTTCTTTTTGATTTGTTATGACTTCACATCCTTCTTGAAAATGATTAACAACCATATAATCAATAA
>NW_018173206.1:0-225 GCF_001263595.1 Phalaenopsis equestris
TTGCACTAACTTTAAAGTTAAACCTATCTATATCAATGGGTTAGGTGAATTTCAAAAGCTACCTTTCTCTTATGATTGCATAAGTGGATTAGAGGATACAATAATGAGAATTACTAATATGAATAGCGTATATCTTGTTTACCCTCTTCTAAGTGCGTAAAGAAGTTTGGTTTAACTTGGAAAGTGTTCATGTCTGTCACCCTAGAAAACCCCAAGTTATACCCA
>NW_018173207.1:0-225 GCF_001263595.1 Phalaenopsis equestris
CTAATTTAAAGGGATTCTAGTTTTTTATTTTGTGAACTGGTATGTGGCCACTCTATTACATATAATAGGGTGTAATTCAATATTATGTGGAATAAAAATCCTTTCCTCAGATATTTTCACATTATTATGGGAAAAGTTGAGTTTTTCTGTTGTGGTATCATGTATTTTTTTTTCCTCTAAAAAAGTTGGGCAATATCCATCACACCCAGATTTGGTTGTGAAAAG
>NW_018173208.1:0-225 GCF_001263595.1 Phalaenopsis equestris
CTTCAAGTGTTATACCTATAAGAAAAACATAAATATCTTTTATTTAAGTGCAATTTTCTTCGAACATATGTGATAAATGCAAAGGCGATTAAACATAGAAAGACATATCAACTTGTGAGATCAAAATTTTCTTCCTTACTTAATTTGACTCCAAATTGCACCATTTTTACTCTATTTTCTCCAAAACTCCATTTTTTGTACCTGGAACCAAAATCATTCAAAATA
>NW_018173209.1:0-225 GCF_001263595.1 Phalaenopsis equestris
ATCCACATCCACAACCACATACAACCCCACACACATAAGGTTGCCATCACAAAGATTTTCTATACAGCTCGGTCATCACGTCCGACCGGCAAGCTGCCATCAACAGGAAGGTAGATGTTCCACCAATCTGCACAAGGGAAGAAAATTAAAACATTAATTGTAATGCTTATGAACAATGTTAGTTCCAACAAAATTGTGGAGTTGTATAGCAAAATGAATCATGTA
>NW_018173210.1:0-225 GCF_001263595.1 Phalaenopsis equestris
GAAAGAGTTGCACAATTATAGTGCTCGTATATAGAAGGAATCCTCACACAACGGCCTGGATAGGTTGCAGTTGTTGGAACTTAGTTGCGCCACCTTTGAAGTGTGTGTTGTTGCATGGTGTTTAGGATGACGTGCTGCTCCGTAGAATACTTTGTTGCTCTGCGACGCTGGTTACAACTTTGCACAGAGTTTTACGAACAATTGAGCGCCTTAAAGGTGTTAGAA
>NW_018173211.1:0-225 GCF_001263595.1 Phalaenopsis equestris
ATTATTTCAACCGAACAAATATGTTTGAATAGAAGTCGAACACAAACAGGCTATTCAAGAGCTATTTCAAACACGAGCCGAATAGAAACAAACAAAAAATCGAACAAGTCGAAAGCGAACAAGCTTGAGGCCGGCTCACCTCGTTTACACCCCTAGATCAAAGCCATCATCACCATGTTAAAGTCCAGATTTCTGTAACCAAAGTCATTGTGTTGTACTTGTGAG
>NW_018173212.1:0-225 GCF_001263595.1 Phalaenopsis equestris
TGAGCCTTAGAGGTTTGTCCTCAATTAGGTTTGAATAAGAAGGCCTTCTTGAGCATAACCAACTCAACGTGGCATTGATTTGACATGATTTTTTGCGTCGGGTTGGAGGTTCGCAGAAATTTAGCTTGGTTTCGGCTTTTCGGGCAACGTTGGCATTTTCCGGCGATGAAGAAAATGGGGGAGCTACTGCTGTGTGTAGTGAAGAAGGAATAGAGTGGGGGAGGT
>NW_018173213.1:0-225 GCF_001263595.1 Phalaenopsis equestris
TTTACCACTCCAGTCTCCAGTTGTCCTCTTTTTCCTTCGATATCCACATGGTTAGGTGGGGCACCTGACTTATTTACACCGTTGAACATAAATATACAATTGGGATGAAATTAGAATAAAGTAAACGCACCTACCTGTTAAATGTCTAGCTACACTTTCCAAGCCATTCATGTGATCATAAGACACATTTCCCTGCATGCCCCATGACAAAGGAATGGAACCTCG
>NW_018173214.1:0-225 GCF_001263595.1 Phalaenopsis equestris
TAGTTTGAAATGGTTTGACATAATATTTAGGCAAATTTGGGTATTTTGGATAATATTGAGAATTTTTTAGTTTAAAGGGTAGTTTGGTAATTTAGGTAGATTTAAGGGCAAAAGGCTAAATTTGGTATTTTGATGAAATTGGGGTGTCAATCACCTTACTTGAGACATGGACCAATGGAATCCTCTACTTTGGGTTCTCCATGTATTGGTCTTAGCTAGACCCTA
>NW_018173215.1:0-225 GCF_001263595.1 Phalaenopsis equestris
TGGGGGATAATGAATTTGGAACCAATAGATTGACCAAGATCATTTTCGGGAGAGCTAAGAAGACTATCTAACAGAGAATTTAAGTCTTGAATTTGTAGGAGAGTTTGGATAGATTTCTCCTTGCATGGAGATGGAGTGCTTTAGTATTCAAAACTCAGAACGTAAGCTTACAAGCCTCATGGTGCTGTCATTCCTGTAAATTAGTAGTTGAACAGTCAAAGAAAG
>NW_018173216.1:0-225 GCF_001263595.1 Phalaenopsis equestris
AAAATATGAGATCGGTCCAGTCTTATATTTTTAAAATTTAAAATATTTCTTTTCCCAAACTATACATATATAAAGTTAATTAAACCGAGAGTCGGGATATCTATTTCAGTAACCGATAACTTCCATTTGGCGACCGACAAATCCAAATAAATTAAAAAACGAAAAATCTAACTTTAAAAGAAATATTATTTGGCAAGAAACTTTTCACCATGGGTTTTCTTTAAA
>NW_018173217.1:0-225 GCF_001263595.1 Phalaenopsis equestris
TCATAAGTTAAATTTGATGTGCTCACAAGCCAAACACGAGTCTGCCTGGATTAACATGACTTTTAAGCTAGTGAGTTGATTGATTTACAAAATAATAATATAAGTTATACTTCAAATTGTAATTCAAAAGATTAAGTGTGATATTATTAAAAATTATCTCGCTTCTTTATCTCATCTGATTTTTTTATCGTGCCTTTTATTATTATTTTCTTAATATCATTTTAC
>NW_018173218.1:0-225 GCF_001263595.1 Phalaenopsis equestris
TTATGTGATATGAAAGATTTCGGTGATATAAATGTTATAAGTAAAGTTTAGGTGTTATATATGCAAGTACATAGGAATTGGGTGGTATGTATATAAATTTCTCCTTCAAAATTAAGGATTTTAATGAAGGGGAAGAATGGATATAGTGAGGAGCATTGTAAACTCTTAAATTATACCTCCTTTGAGAGTTATTCAATAAGGATTTTAGATTTAATTGGTCGGAAA
>NW_018173219.1:0-225 GCF_001263595.1 Phalaenopsis equestris
TTCTGCAGAGCCTTCTGCTTCCGATAATCGCCATCAGTGCCGAATATCCTGATAACATTGAGTTCCAAGTATTAGAGATAAAATAATCTAAGTGCATGTAACACATTTTATTCTCATATGCCACATCATCGCATACATCACAGCGAATCTTATCAGTGCGAGTAGCAAGTTGAATAGAAAATCAAAGTGGTTTAGGCCTAAAGTTCAAGCAAATAATAACATAAC
>NW_018173220.1:0-225 GCF_001263595.1 Phalaenopsis equestris
TTCTGCAGAGCCTTCTGCTTCCGATAATCGCCATCGGTGCCGAATATCCTGAAAACATTGAGTTCCAAGTATTTGAGATAAAATAATATAAGTGCATGGAACACATTTTATTCTCATGTGCCACATCAACGCATGCGTCACAGCGAATCTTATCAGTGCAAGTAGCAAGTTGAATAGAAAATCAATGTGATTTAGGCCTAAAGTTCAAGCAAATAATAACATAAC
>NW_018173221.1:0-225 GCF_001263595.1 Phalaenopsis equestris
GCATTCAATGAAAACATGCACACAACTAATTTTTTTGACTTAGGTTACAATGGGCCGGATTTCACATGAAGGAGGGGCAGGCTATGGGAAAGACTGAACAGATTCCTAGTCAATGACAAATGGTTCCAGATATTTTTGCACCCCACTTTTTCACATCTCAATTTAGGAGGCTCCGACCACAGACCACTCTTAATTTCTATCTCTGCTAATCACCAACAAGCCAAG
>NW_018173222.1:0-225 GCF_001263595.1 Phalaenopsis equestris
AAAAAAAAAAAAAAAGAAATGGCTCCAAATGATTACCTTGATTAGTTGATTCAAATGATTCATCAATCGCACCAAATGACAACTCTTATCATAGAAGAAATCAAACACAATTAATAGATACAATCAATATAATCATATATTATTTTTTATTCCTCTCATCCTTACTCAACCACATAGTAGAAACACTTTGTACTTAAGGCTTTCTTGGATTTTCATATTTTTTTT
>NW_018173223.1:0-225 GCF_001263595.1 Phalaenopsis equestris
CTGTAGATAACATCCACAAGCAAACATAATAGAACAAAAATTTCCAACATATTTACATAATTATTCCAATTTGGATTAAATATAAACATACTCAACTGTTCAAAGTTCACACACAAGAGAATCAAAGTTCGATTAAGTAGAAAAGAAAAAAATATAATCACCCCTACGTCGGGGGAACATATCGAACACAAAATAAAACTCCTAATCTTCCTGCTCCTCCTCCTC
>NW_018173224.1:0-225 GCF_001263595.1 Phalaenopsis equestris
CAGTTAGATTGAAGAAGAACAAGGGATTCTCCTAGGGACATGCAAATGTGATTCAATTATCTAAAGCAGACCTAAGTGTGGGGGCCCTGTTAAACATGTTAAGGATATAACCATGCCAAGCAAACTATCTTTAAAACTGGTTTGATGGCCATGCAGAAAAGGAAGTGCAAGTTTTAAAAGTCATGAATACTTTAACCCTAAATTTTAATTAATCTTAATCTTTTA
>NW_018173225.1:0-225 GCF_001263595.1 Phalaenopsis equestris
TAACCATAGGTTACTTCATTCTAAGGAATTCCCTTTAGTCTTAGGGGGTAAATTTGTTCTTTTGCATGTCCCAGTCCTTAACACTAACTAGGTACATTAATTAACCTTGGCTTCTATATTCAGACTTACTTGGGTAAGTGTATGGACCTCGATTCAATGTATAAGTTAGTTAACCTGAAGTTCATGTTGAATCTACCTAGGTTCGGTTCTCGTTCTTTATCTTGG
>NW_018173226.1:0-225 GCF_001263595.1 Phalaenopsis equestris
ATACAAATTATTGTAAATTTAGAAAGTCAATAATCGAATAGCATAAGATTTACAAGAAAATGAACAAATTTCCACCAAAACAATAATCAACTTTATTATTTAAATGACTTGATTCTTATTGTCATTTTTTTGGTAATTGCTCAATATGTTGCTTGATTTTTAGTAATAAATGCTATCTTTATCTTGCAGCATATTTTAACATATTACACATTATATATACAAACA
>NW_018173227.1:0-225 GCF_001263595.1 Phalaenopsis equestris
GATGAAACACTTAAATATTTCTCCTCTGAATTAAAGCCAAACCATAGAACATAGTAGGAAGTCGCTGAGGTTCTCCTCAAGATCCGTTACATCCCCTAGTTCTTTTTCCTTTGGATTATAATAATAAAACGTTCTAAATTTGAGATATTCCCATTTCACCCCTCTCTGTCTGATCTCCTTGAAAAGTCTTATCCTTTGATATTTTTGAAGACATAATACCCTGAA
>NW_018173228.1:0-225 GCF_001263595.1 Phalaenopsis equestris
AATAAATGTGCACAATCTGCTCAATATTTTCCTTTGCTCCAATGTAATTAATATTTTTCATAGGCATGAGTTACCAAGAATAAACTAGAATCTTGTTGTAATCAAATGCAAGCAAAATTAAAATCATTTATCATCTTATGATATAAAGGTCCAGAAAAAAAAGAATCTAAAGCATGTTTCTATGTTTTTTTATTCCATCAGCCCCAAAAATTCCACTTGCCCATC
>NW_018173229.1:0-225 GCF_001263595.1 Phalaenopsis equestris
ATAATTTGAGGAGATAACTACATTAATAAATATTAAATATTCATAATATTTATTAAATCACTATACTTTTGAATACCATAATTTATTAATATTATTATGTGATTGTTTCCCCTAACAATTCTTGCGTTCCTCTAGGGTATTATGAGGGAATATCCTTTTTCTCACTCTATTGGGAAGAAAACACTAACTTTCTATTTCAATTTTGGTGATATAGCTCTCCTTTTA
>NW_018173230.1:0-225 GCF_001263595.1 Phalaenopsis equestris
TCTTTGCGAGTCTTCAAATCGAGCTTGGGATGAGCGGTGAAGATTATGTCTCCCTATTGGATTCCTCCATTGGCGGTTCTCTTTGTTGGATGGTCGTTGTCTCGCTCAATTATGAATGATGTGGGGGGGAGGAGTTGTATTCTTTTTCCGAGATGTGATTGTTGGTTAGTTCCAACAATTCGGCTCGAGCCTTCGGTCGCCACAGGCCTAACGTGAATCAGAAGG
>NW_018173231.1:0-225 GCF_001263595.1 Phalaenopsis equestris
AGGTTACAATGGGTCATACCACGAATATAACCCCCTTATACCCTCGATTTAACCTCAAAATCATACGCAGCGCTGCATATGTCTATCGTACGCAAATTTTTCCACTAAACACAACCAAATTCAAAGCTGTCATCACATCAAACAGAAGTAATTCGCCAACACTAACTATTGCAAATCCTATTAAAATGATGAAGATAATAAGAAAACACCAAAAAAAAAAAAAAA
>NW_018173232.1:0-225 GCF_001263595.1 Phalaenopsis equestris
TTCTCTTGATCCTCAGGAGCAATAGGAATTTGGTGGTATCTAGAATATTCATTTAAAAAGCAAAAAAAATGATACCTAGTTGGTCTATCTAACATTTGATCTAGAGAAGGTAGAGGAAAATGATCTTTCCTTGTGGTAGCATTTATTTTCTTATAATTGATACAGATTCACCATTTATTGACTTGTCTTATAGTATTTAATTCATTCTTTTCATTTGCAACAAAA
>NW_018173233.1:0-225 GCF_001263595.1 Phalaenopsis equestris
AAACTCCTTATGTTGTTTTAATATTTTTTTGTAGGTTTTAACTTTCTAAGTAAGATGAATAGAATATGAGCTAATGTGTATATGGCGAGAACAGAAACAAGAAATATAAAAAACTTCTACTTGTTCATTAAATTACTTTCTTTAGTAGCTACTTCAGGGAAATTTGACTATTAAATTGTTAGTGATAGAAATAAATTAGCAGAAAATTTATTTCCACCGTTCGAC
>NW_018173234.1:0-225 GCF_001263595.1 Phalaenopsis equestris
AAAAATTAAAAATTTGTAGTCAAGAGCTGTCAGAAAGCCGTCGAAAAGACAGTGTATATCAAATCAACATCCCTAATTTTTCATTTTCTCTCGAGGTTCTAGCCTTTATATGGATCCGACTGAGCCCTTTGAACTAGAATTCACGAGGGTTATCTATTATCACGTTCTTACACTCAAATTGTAGGTAAACTCAATTTCACTATTCCTTGATGTTTTTTTCTTTTT
>NW_018173235.1:0-225 GCF_001263595.1 Phalaenopsis equestris
GTCAACCGTGGGGTGCTGGCGGATTATAAAGGGAAGGCTTCCGAGGATGAGTTCCCTGAGACTCTCCCTCCAATAGCGGTGATCGAGCGTTTTGCTTGATCATGGCCGCCCGAAGAGCCTTGAACCGACACATTATTTGTGCTCGTAATGCTTGGACCTCTTTCTGTATGTTTCGACGTACCGTCACTCCACTGAAATCTATGTGCGCTATTTCTCTCTGCAAGA
>NW_018173236.1:0-225 GCF_001263595.1 Phalaenopsis equestris
CTATCTAGCCCAATAAAATATTTCTTATGAAGCTTCAAATTGATGCTTATTGGAGCACAAGGATGTGCCTTGCCTTCAGATCATAACAAACTCGAGTAAATCGAGGATAAATAGATCAGAAGGCAGGCAACTAAGTGTTGAAGCTTCTAAAAAGATATAAAGGAAGAAAGGGGCTTGCAATTCTAGAAATATTCATTCCTTTTTTGGCGGACATTTCTCTTAAAA
>NW_018173237.1:0-225 GCF_001263595.1 Phalaenopsis equestris
TAATTTTTGGATAGATAATAGCTGAAAGTGGAGTTGTAATAGTCTTTTGCATTATCAGTTTTGAAAATTTAATTTTTACTTCAAAATTGAGTAAGAATTATATTGCAGAGAGTTCCAAATATGCTAGCAGTTTCAAATTTTTCCTACATGAGAAATGTTTAAGTAGTTCTAGTATGATCATCAATGAAGATGACAAACCACCTAGCCCAATTTGTATTGTTTATT
>NW_018173238.1:0-225 GCF_001263595.1 Phalaenopsis equestris
AATGCCCAAATCCCAAAATTATCACCCAATTAATTATGAAAACTCTTCATAACATCCTCATAGACCATTTTGAGCCCTCAATTTGGACTTAGTCCAACTCTAGCCTAACTTAAACCCAAGTTTAATCCAACATCCCAAAATTGATCAAATGTACAAAATCCTTCAAATTGACCCTCCTAATCAAATCAAAATCACTCCAAAAAATTTTCAAACTCTTTTTAACAA
>NW_018173239.1:0-225 GCF_001263595.1 Phalaenopsis equestris
TAGCGTCAGACATGGCCGACACTAATTAACATCTATTCATGTCGACACTAATTAGTGTTGGCTAAGTTCTATGTTAATACATTGTTAAGCTAGCGTCACCCATTTTTTCGACAAAAATTCATGGCGACGGAATCTTTAGAGGCCAATTCTGACGTAAAGAAAAATGCGACACAAAAATCGATGCAAAATTAATTAGCGATGCCCATTTTAATATTAGCATTATTT
>NW_018173240.1:0-225 GCF_001263595.1 Phalaenopsis equestris
TGGAGAGGGTGCCACCTAGGCATTGAGGCTTAAGACATCATAAATCCAAACATCGATGCTCGGAGCATCATTGCCAGGAATGGCGATGAGATAGTAACTGAATCACAACATGCCTACTCAGAGGTAAACCACGAGGGAAAATGCTCATTAGTAGGTCACATGCATTGAGATCACATGTCGATTCCTAGGCATTTGCAATGAGGATGAGATAGACTGCAAGTTCGC
>NW_018173241.1:0-225 GCF_001263595.1 Phalaenopsis equestris
CAGGACGGAAGAAAGGCGTGTACTGGTCGAAAACAGAAACGCAAGCAGCACGGGCGTAGCTCAATCGGCCCTACAGCGACCACGATGCAGGCGCAGCATGATCATGATCGGCTCTACAGCACAGGCGTAGCATGATTACGATCCCGATCGACCCTACAGCTCGACGAAACAGACGACATAACAGAGGAGGCTCCCCTTCTTCTACGAGCGTGGAATACAGGTAGC
>NW_018173242.1:0-225 GCF_001263595.1 Phalaenopsis equestris
CTGATCCATGTCCTTCGTTAGAGCCACTTTTGATGTCTGGCGTGTACCCCAGTATTTTCCCTGACGAGAATTGCCTTATTTAGTTATTAACTAAAAATATCCGTTGAGCTCTCCCCTGCTATAGCTGCTTCGCTAATTCTAGGGGACCTTTTAGCAAGATTTACTTTGCTAGTGATTGCTTAAAGCACCATACATTTGGACTTTTGAGTCCACCTCGATGATATT
>NW_018173243.1:0-225 GCF_001263595.1 Phalaenopsis equestris
CTCGAGATTCGTGTCATGCCTCAAGATTCGTGCCAGATAATGAAAATTTGCTAGTGGCGTATCAAAAACTAAAAAAAAAATGATGTTTCTTTTTTAATTTAAAATATTTTTGGGGCAGGTGACGTGTTTGTCGGTGCATGTTCGAATATTATATATATATATATATATATTGCACCGTCTTCATTTCCATGGGCTCCATATGAGATCACTACACCTGAAAAAAAA
>NW_018173244.1:0-225 GCF_001263595.1 Phalaenopsis equestris
TTAGTAGCCTTCCAAATTTTTTGGTTGTGGTTCCTCCTTTGAGACTAAGTTAACGACGCACATTTTGAACTTGATCCAATTTCAAACAATGATAATAGGACAGTAAGTCCTTTGGTTGTATCATCAACAATCATAACTTCATTTCCCTTGGTACAAATGGGAACAACAAACTTAACAAGTGACGAGGTAGCAGTGGTTTTCACCTTCATACATGAAGGGAAATCC
>NW_018173245.1:0-225 GCF_001263595.1 Phalaenopsis equestris
TCATTTTAGAATCAGTCCTTAACATCTGATTCACTTCTTTTGGGGGTCGGTCCTCAACTTTCGACTCTCTTTTGAGAATGGTCATTAACTTTCAAGTCTCGTTTTAGAATCAATCCTTAACTTCTGATCCCTCTCTTTCCGAGATCGGTCCCTAATTTTTTGTCCTCTCTTTTGTGATTAATCCTTAACATTCAATCCTTATCTTGGAATCAGTCCTTAACTTCT
>NW_018173246.1:0-225 GCF_001263595.1 Phalaenopsis equestris
AACTCACCTTAGGCTTTGAGGATGTCATTTTTTATGATATAAATCCTCATATTTTCCATGCTATTTGTATCATCGTGTCATACAAATATAAGTCCTAATTAATAACTTTGGAAGGATGTAAGATTTAAATAAATTTTTTTCTCAAAACTGAAGTCAAACCATAGGATAACTTAAGAAGTAACTGAGGTTCTCCTTAGGATCTGTGACAAGCCCTAGTTCCTCTTC
>NW_018173247.1:0-225 GCF_001263595.1 Phalaenopsis equestris
AATATTCTCTTACTACTACAATTTTTATGGCTTGTAGAGTAAGCTGGGCTATCAATGATTTAGTCATATTTAAGCGTTTTGACTAAATTCACTTGAGTGCTAAATTTGAGCTAAGAGAGCATACACTTTCCCAACATGGCTTCTTGAAATATAAAGATTTAGAAGCCTTCCTTCCAGGCTTTCAGGAGCATTTCTCCTCACATGATTGCATGCAAGATTTTTTTT
>NW_018173248.1:0-225 GCF_001263595.1 Phalaenopsis equestris
TGAAGAATGTAAATATAGATATCGAGTTGGACCTTTTCTTAATGCATGGAATGCAAAGTTTATGAAGATCAAATTTCTTCAAAGCGAATATAAGTAGATGTACAATGTCATTGCATAGTAGATATTAGCCTTAAAAGTCAGCTAACATAGTGTAGGACTAAATTTTCTGTTATGGCAATTTCTCCTTACATGTAAAGCGAGAGCTTAATAAAAATCAAGATGAAC
>NW_018173249.1:0-225 GCF_001263595.1 Phalaenopsis equestris
TTTGTGAGTAGAATTCAAGATTTAAAATTTGAGATGTTCATTAAGAAGTTAATGCTATGTGGGATAATGTAATGAGCCTTGTTAAGCATGTTTCAAAAGAGATACTTGGAGAATAAAAAAATTTATAAATAAACATAATTTGTGGTGAAAAAAAATGCACAAAAAAAGATAAAATATAAAAAAATTTGTAATAAAAAATGGTTTAAATGTAAAAGCTTAGGGAAT
>NW_018173250.1:0-225 GCF_001263595.1 Phalaenopsis equestris
TTTTTTTTTTCATCATGTCATTTTCTTAGGGCTATAAATTCACACACTCAAGTAGTATTTCACAAGACAGTAGAAACACTTAAAAAAGAATAAAAAACATAAGAAAAAAGTTTTCATTCAATTACTAAATGCTTAACATAAGAGGTTCCCTATTTATACAATTGAGAAGAAGAACCTAGATATATAAATCTATCTTTCAATGTAATATCAAAGATGTTATTCCAT
>NW_018173251.1:0-225 GCF_001263595.1 Phalaenopsis equestris
ATTAAGAAAGCTTTTGACACTATTAGCTGGGATTTTATTATTAACATTTTGCAGGGTAAGGGCTTCCAACATGATTTCTGCTCACTCATTAAGAGGTGGTTTTCTAATAATAGCTATAGTATTATGATTAATGGCAAAACACATGGTTTTTTTCTGCTAGTAGAGGCATTAAACAAGGAGATCCTCTTTCTCCTACTATTTTAATAATTGCTTTTGATTATCTCT
>NW_018173252.1:0-225 GCF_001263595.1 Phalaenopsis equestris
AAATATTATGCCACTTAAATCTCCCTATTGAAAAAATAGTACTTATAGAATTTTATATTTGTGGGACTTTTTTCTTAAAACTTCTTCATAATGAATTTCTTATATTGATGCAATGCATGATAGAGTCCGCAATATGCATTAAGAATCTCACCCAACAGAACATATGGCATAGTAAATTTCGAGATCTTCTTTTACATCTTATTTTTGTGGAATAATGATTTACAT
>NW_018173253.1:0-225 GCF_001263595.1 Phalaenopsis equestris
GGAGAGAGCGACGCTGAGAATGGGGGAAGATTTTCGCAAAATCCGTGGTGCTAGGGCGATGGAGCTCAGCGTCGGCTTCGCGAGATCAGTTGTGCACTGGGGCAGAAGATGAGTTGAGGGGAAATGAATTCGGTCGAGAGGGCATGCGGGGCAAAGCCGATAATTTTGGGTCGAGAATGCGGGCCGTGGGGTAGAACCCGCGGCCCCGCTTTCCGCCGACTTTCT
>NW_018173254.1:0-225 GCF_001263595.1 Phalaenopsis equestris
TTAAGGTTTAAAATGGTTCTAAGTCTAATGTGGTTTAGGAGTTAAAAATTAATTTAAGCTTAATTTAGATAGAACCTAAGATATGAAGTATTCTTAAGTCTAGTGTAGGTAAGGCATAAAATTGATTTTTAGGCTCAATGTAGGTAGAACCGAGGGTATAAAATATTTCTAGGTCTCTAATGTAGGTAGAACTTAAAAATTAATTTAGGTTCAATGTAGGTAGAA
>NW_018173255.1:0-225 GCF_001263595.1 Phalaenopsis equestris
GTCCGATACACGCATCGTTATGCCATCTAATGGCTCCTCGTCATCGTCCCCAATAGCTAAAACCCGTGACTGTTCACTATAAAACCATAAGATGTCACTCATTTCTCAACTAAATTACCTCAGGTTGGATCCTATAGACTCATCTAAGTGATTCAAACATATTTATATGGTAAACATGCCATTAAACTAACCTAATCACATGGAGAATCAAAATAGGCTTGGGAA
>NW_018173256.1:0-225 GCF_001263595.1 Phalaenopsis equestris
GCGTCTGGGGAACAATCCCTAACAACTTTTAAATTTCATTTATAGTGTTTCGAGTCCATTTGAACCTATTATATTGTTCAATTTGATCATACCATGTTTTAAATTTAATTTTAATGAGTTAATACACTGCTCAGTGAACCTGCTATTTTAATTATCTCGAGAGTGGCATACTCAATTAATCAATTAATAGTTTACTTAAGAGTTATGTAAGTAGATGCCCCTAGG
>NW_018173257.1:0-225 GCF_001263595.1 Phalaenopsis equestris
CTCTGACAACCGTCATCGACTACCACTAACCACCACATATCACCACCAACCAGACGTCGCCAGTCTACGTTGTAATCTAAAAAAAATATAATTACCATTTCCCGTCTGTGAGACAAGGAATTTCAGTAAAAAAAACTGAGCTAGACCCCGTGGTTTTTCCTTTACTGTTTTTCCATGTAAAAACTTATGGAGTCATCATTGCTTGTTTCTCTTTCATCTGTGTGT
>NW_018173258.1:0-225 GCF_001263595.1 Phalaenopsis equestris
GATTTCTATTTTCTGTGACTTAATTGAGAAAGGAATTAAAGTAACTATGGATGATTTCTTAGTTTTTGCAACCTCTTTTGATTCATGCGTAGATCATTTAGCAAACGTTCTAAAACACTATGACAAAATGAATTTAGTTCTCAATTAGGAAAAAATGTCAATTTATGGTCATAGGAGGGATTGTGTTGGCACATAAAATTTCTAAAAATGGTATGGAAGTTGATG
>NW_018173259.1:0-225 GCF_001263595.1 Phalaenopsis equestris
TGCTCCTGGGAGTCCGAAAGTGGACTAAGGGATGGTCTTTGGTGTGCAAATCAAGTTTTTTTTATTATTGTCTACATTTATTGCATTGTCCTAATTGCATTCGAATTCATACTTCATATTTATTACATCAAATTAGCATTAGAGCATATGGTTGCACCATCATATCAATGATAAGTAGGGCAGCACTTGGGCAATATTTTCATAAAATCAAATCCTTAAAAATGT
>NW_018173260.1:0-225 GCF_001263595.1 Phalaenopsis equestris
TCTTTTTTGCACTCTCGATTGTCACATCTCGTCATCGGTGATAAGTGATCAAGATCAGCCCACAACTGTTTCGACTCTATGGAGTACTCTTGAAGCGATTTATCACCCTGGACCATTGCCTCTATATCACACTAAATTTGGAACACCCTCATGTGGTTTTCAACTCCAACATAGTTTATGTTCGGCTTCACCTAGATGTCGTTCACCTTTAGAATGTCATCTACT
>NW_018173261.1:0-225 GCF_001263595.1 Phalaenopsis equestris
CTACATTATGGAAATCCGAAAATTTGATGGTTTTTGATGAAATTTAAGGAGAATCCATGGTGAGAATGTTTTACCAAGTGTTTCAATTTTTGGAGTTTGATTTGTGATATTTTGCATTTATTTGGATTTTATGTAATTTTTTTTTTTAGAATTTACCATGACTCCAAGATGAAAACCGGAAAGACTTTAGGAGGTTTTGATTCAAGATGATTTGTTAACTTGAAA
>NW_018173262.1:0-225 GCF_001263595.1 Phalaenopsis equestris
GGATACCATAAAATACCTCTTCGGCTCCACAGGGCCGAGCGGCTTCGGATCCACCTCCACCGCCGACGACGTAAGCGCAGCCGCCGCCCGCCATCTCAGCTCCATAACCGCCATCATCACCGGTATTCTCACCACCTTCCTCAAATCCCTTCGCACTCTCTGTTTAATAGTGGAAGCTGACCGTTGCTCTATCAGGCGCCACGTCGGGCATCGGCTTCGAGACGG
>NW_018173263.1:0-225 GCF_001263595.1 Phalaenopsis equestris
CCTAAGAAGAGCAACACCTCTAATATAATCCTAGCAAGGAAATAATTCAGATTCCATGGTTTTGAACACATCGCTTCCAATTTTTGATGAGTCGAGTTGTATCCTTCATCAAATAGGGTGTAGTGGAGGAAGTTAGTGAAGCGTGGAAGCTGGAGAACAATGTGAGGAGTACCAGCTTCCATTGGATGGGGGTGAGATTGCTGTGGCTCGACATACCCCACAGAT
>NW_018173264.1:0-225 GCF_001263595.1 Phalaenopsis equestris
AAAAAAAGACTAGATGCTCCTAGTGAAATGAATAAATAAATCATTTTCTTATACATTTATGATAGATTTTGGAAAAAAATTTCTCATACTATAGAAATTAGAAATTAGAAAATCTTAAAGTTGTAATCACTTTCTAGAAGCACTAGTTGATCATCATTGGTTTTCTACTTATTGGGCTCCTTCACCAATTTTTTGGGTCATGACTCAGTCTTTGCTTAAAAAAAA
>NW_018173265.1:0-225 GCF_001263595.1 Phalaenopsis equestris
CTGGTATGAACAGTTCTGTTGCAAACAACATTACATTACAATGGTAGAATAGTCATTTGTCCAGAAATAGATGCAGCACACTGTTTTCAAACTGCAAAAAACAAACAGACAGTTAGCTTATTTGCAACAGTTTCCTACCACATTTGTTGCGCAACAATTTATTAATAAACTATAGCTACCCTAAACAAACCTTAAGTGCTTTAATGATTCATAGATATTAGCTCT
>NW_018173266.1:0-225 GCF_001263595.1 Phalaenopsis equestris
ATTTACATGATTTGCTAAATCTTACTAATTTTAAACTAATATGTTATCATACTTGCCCTTAAGATAACCTAAATTTTGTGACTTTCCTTTCTAGAAGAAGAAATTATCATGGCATACAACTGCGACTGTCACAATTTTTTCGCTCTTTATCCCAGCAAAGTGGAAAGACCTTTGTTGATAGATGGATAATTGCAAAGATAACAAGGCCATTAGAGATAGAGTAGA
>NW_018173267.1:0-225 GCF_001263595.1 Phalaenopsis equestris
TAGCACAAAGTTCTAGAAAACTTAATAAGTGTAAACAGGGATCCTTTGAAGGATTTCCTTCAAACTGATTGTTCTGGACCAGTTGGATAATATTAAGATTTAGTAAAAATGAATTAGCTTCTACGATAGAGTTTTGCATACTTGAGTGAATTTCAAATGTCGTAGGACATACATAATCCCTCAATGATTCATGATGATTTTTCAAGTTATTATTTTGAATGTTTT
>NW_018173268.1:0-225 GCF_001263595.1 Phalaenopsis equestris
TCAAATGAATGGATTATCATTAGTTATATGATCTTGAAACAGTAATTTAAATTAGAATTATATTCAGAAACTATACTTAATCACAAACTCGTTAATTAATGGAATTAAACCTAAGTCAACTAGAAAAAATTAAACTCTTTAAAAATATAATTCAATCCAGATATAAAAAATTGGCACACAGAGAAAGCATTTCTAATATACATGAATTTGGCCTAAAACTAATTC
>NW_018173269.1:0-225 GCF_001263595.1 Phalaenopsis equestris
TATTGCTCTTCTCTTCCTCTTTATATGGTCACACAAACTCTTTCTCTTTTCTTATGCATCTTCTCTCTATCTCACCCTCTCTTTCATACTCTAAACCTCTAGCAAAAGATGGAGACAAGCATGATAGAGAGTGAGAGAGAAAGAGTAAAAAGAGAGATAGAATGAGAGAAAGGAGGAGAGAGCACTAGAGAGTGTGAGAGACAAAATAAGGGAAGAGTGATAAAG
>NW_018173270.1:0-225 GCF_001263595.1 Phalaenopsis equestris
TCAATTTGATTAATCACTTGGCCCAAATCTCAACCAACCCAACTTAGACCCAAGTTCAAACCAAAGCCCTAATTTTGAACCTAAGCCCCAAATTGACTAAAATCCTTTGCATTAGCCAACCTTAACCCTATCATGCCTTTGTTAACCACCTAGGATGCTAATTAAATTACCTAAGATCCAAGAATTGATTCATGGACCAAGGGTTCCTTAAATTAGGGGATTTCT
>NW_018173271.1:0-225 GCF_001263595.1 Phalaenopsis equestris
TGAACTTGCCAAAGCATTGCAATCCATGATTCTTGTAATCCAGTGAAATCTCATGACTTCTATAACTCTCAAACCTTCTAAAATGGTGAAAAGTTAAATGAATTGAAGGTTTTAGGGGTTTATAATGGCGAAAACCATCAGAAATATTCAAAAATGGCTCAATTTCACATTTCAGTAACTGTGGAACCTAGGCGCCTGGTTCTTTGTATTTTGGCGCCTAGGCAC
>NW_018173272.1:0-225 GCF_001263595.1 Phalaenopsis equestris
TGGCAGCTCCTATCCCAGGAAAACCTTTGATACTTATACTCTAACCTTAAATGACTCTCTCAGAGCTCTATTAGCTTAGGTCAAAGATGAGGGTAAGGAAAATCGACTCTCCTACTTAAGTTGATTTCTAATACCAACAGAGATAAAGTATTCACTTATTGAGAAGCATTGTCTTTGCCGCCCAAAACCCTAGGCATTACATGCTCTCTCATAAGATTACCTTAA
>NW_018173273.1:0-225 GCF_001263595.1 Phalaenopsis equestris
TTTAAAAATTGTTCCATGGCTAAAATGAACCAGAAAACATTACCTTTCAGAAAAGAAATTTGAAAATACTGTTGTTTCATGAAGAATATAATTGCAAGGAGAAAGATGTAAAAAATATGTCTGTAAAGAAAGAAAAAGAAACTTAAATGCAGAATCTTTCTTTCATGGTTTTCACAATCATCAACCATGTTTTTATTTAGATGTGATCATCCATTAGTACAGCAT
>NW_018173274.1:0-225 GCF_001263595.1 Phalaenopsis equestris
TCTTTTGTGAATGTGAATTTGTTTGTGGAGCTTTCTTTATGATTTTAGCACATAAAACTGCTTAGTTTTGAGAGGAAAGCCCATCAATTCCATTACCAAACTTCCGTTATTAGCACTTGGTCATGGATTATACGTATTCCAGAAAATGTAACAGAGTAAGGCTAAAGAGAAAGCTATCAGTCCATGGCAGCTACCTTTGAGGATAGCATTAGAAAAGGAGAAAGA
>NW_018173275.1:0-225 GCF_001263595.1 Phalaenopsis equestris
CTTTTGTTTTTGCTTAAATAATCCTATACATAACCCAGCTTTAATATAAATGAGGCTCAAATAAATACAGTAATGCCAAAACAAGGAAACGGAAGCTGGATTGGCAAAACGTTGGAGAGGAAAAGCTTGAAATTGAAATTTTTTTTCTATATTTCTTGTTTTTTTTTAATATTAATGAACATTTAAGAACTTCATCCCTTTCTCAGCCTATAAATAGAGGCAAAG
>NW_018173276.1:0-225 GCF_001263595.1 Phalaenopsis equestris
TTTTATCTTCTAAAATGTGAAATATACATTTTTATGTATAGACAAAGTGTCAAATATGTAAAAATTAAGTTTAGGGGTTAGATGTGTATATAAATATATATATAAGAATTGAGTGATATGCATGTGATGTGTGTCGAAAGATCCGCAACAGCAAAGTGATTAATTATCATCTTAGTTTTATATGAAAATTTAGCACACACTCAGGTAATTAAAAAGATGTAAGAG
>NW_018173277.1:0-225 GCF_001263595.1 Phalaenopsis equestris
ATGCTTCTTAAAATAAGGAAATCTTGAATCAAAAAAGATATTTGTTCAACTAAAAAACAGCAACCATGCTTTAACAAGAATGCCCTACTTTAAAACCAATTTATTAAAAATTCAATGCCACTGAGATTTTAGATTCAAGAAACACATAGAATACAAAGGATTCCATAACATTATCATTCATACGATTGTTCCTTTTTGACAAAATACACATTTAAAAAACAGCTT
>NW_018173278.1:0-225 GCF_001263595.1 Phalaenopsis equestris
TGGATTTTTGAAGTTCTGGCTATTAAATAAATAAAGTAAAACCCTATTTTTCTACTTATCTAGAGCAACGCCACATCATCCTTCGCGTCTCTGAAACTCCACGTGGCATCTGGTTCAGCGCTGCCATCTGATTCAGCTCACACTTTATGAACCGAGGCTCCATCCAACGTGATCTCAACAGTCTATGTGATACACATGCAGTCCGACGGTTGCGGGTCATCGTCC
>NW_018173279.1:0-225 GCF_001263595.1 Phalaenopsis equestris
TAGGGTTTAGTATTTTTCACTTTTCTTGAGAGATTAGTGAGGGGTTTTGAGAGAAATATGTAAGGAGATCATTCCAGCATTGCAAAGAGCACTTGAATACATTGTTGGATGGATTTTTCATCTCTATTCAAAGGAGAAAAGCAAAGTATCATGTCTATGTATATTGTATTGTTGTAACATATATTTAGTAGATTTGTTTTGTTAAATGATGAGAATTTCTATAGT
>NW_018173280.1:0-225 GCF_001263595.1 Phalaenopsis equestris
GTAACTTCAATATATTAAGCACAAGAGAATGAGTTGTAAAGATATCTCATAGAGTTGCTTACTAGAGAATGAGTTGAATTCCTTATCGATGTCAAAAAATAGCAAAGACCATAGCTAGGTTAATTCAGGTTTGGCCCGTATTGCATATGTCAAATATCCAAAACGTGGAAATTTCTAATCTTAGCAAAAATTTTGATAAAGTTGCTTAGTTAGGTTAGTAACTTC
>NW_018173281.1:0-225 GCF_001263595.1 Phalaenopsis equestris
GAGATGCATTTTCAGAAATAAAGTTGAAAGATCAAATCCACCCCTAAGGATAACTAGAGTTGATTTACACATGATCAGTGCAGTACCAAAAATCACTGTAAGACTAAATCTAGTTTCAAATCATTTTACAAATTTTGGTGTTACAAATAACTAGACGAAGCAAAGTATTTTCTGGGATCTTCAATAATGGAAATTAATCTGATTAGATATAATCTCAATGTTATG
>NW_018173282.1:0-225 GCF_001263595.1 Phalaenopsis equestris
CATGTGATTAGGGTTAGTTTAACGACATGTTTACCGTATGGATATATTCATCTCACTTGGACGAGTCTATAGGATCACACCCGAGATCATTTAGTTGTGAAATGAAGGAGATCTTAAAGTTTTAGGGTTAACGGACATGGGTTTTGGCTATCGGGGATGATGACAAGGAGTCGTTGGACGGCGTGTGTATCAAACAGATGGGCGTGAGGAAGTCGGACAGCGCTT
>NW_018173283.1:0-226 GCF_001263595.1 Phalaenopsis equestris
CTGTCCCAGCAGAAATAAGTCATTGACCTTTTGACAGAAAACAACCTTCTTCTGTACAAATCAGTAGAACTTCTTGATGTTCTAAAAACAGTTCCTGTAAACAAGGCTCGGTACCAGCGTCTTGTGGGAAAACTCATATATCTTGCCCATACATGCCCCGATATATGTCACTTAGTTGGGATAATAAGTCAATTCATGCATAATCCCTATGAGCACCATCTTCAAG
>NW_018173284.1:0-226 GCF_001263595.1 Phalaenopsis equestris
ATGTTAGAAGGCCCAATAGGTTTTAGAGGCTCAATCATCTCATTATGCATTCTAAAATCAACTCCTGACTGTTCATATAGTGTGAAGATCAGGGCAGTGTATGCTAAACCACCAGTGATCTCTCCCAAAACAATAGATTTAGTGTTAATATAAATAATAGATACATTTATTCTCATCATCTGTTGGATACAACAGTTCAAGATGGCTCTATCCCTTGTAACCTCAC
>NW_018173285.1:0-226 GCF_001263595.1 Phalaenopsis equestris
TGTGGCCCAACCACACTGATACGAACTTTGCTACACAACGTCACCTGGCGCCATGTGAAATGGTTAGATTTTGTGATTTTGTTTGTATTTATGTGCCAAACAAAATAGTGGGGCTGCCATGATTACAATTTCAACTGGTTAAATTTTGAGGTTTTTACATTAACTCTAAGTACAATTTTTAAAAATATTTATTTTCTAAATTTTGCATTAATTTTCAAAATAAATT
>NW_018173286.1:0-226 GCF_001263595.1 Phalaenopsis equestris
CGGGCTCGAAACGAGGCATATGTTCTTGCCTAGAACCCTATCGTCTAGAGGATTTTACTATTGTGATCACGATGTTACTGTAAAATCTCTTATATCTTCGTGTAGAAAGAAAGTATTTACAAATCTTTGTATCAAGATAAAAGGGACATCTAGTTGCATATTGTTAGGAATGGCTTGGAGTATCTTGAAAAGGAGAGGTGTGTCTCTTGGAATGAAAATGAGTGTC
>NW_018173287.1:0-226 GCF_001263595.1 Phalaenopsis equestris
AACAAAAAGTTATCACAAGTCGAAGATGAAATTAGACAAAGTGATGTGAAGAGAAATTAATATAGAGCTTTTATGTTGACAGATGTGAAATTTTTCAATGAGTGAAATGTTTAGATATAAATTTACGGATGTATTTGTCGGAAGAAATACTAAGAATATTTCCCAAATTTTTTTTATTATGTAATATATAAAGTAAACTTAATTTTATTTTTATTATACACACACA
>NW_018173288.1:0-226 GCF_001263595.1 Phalaenopsis equestris
CACATTTTATCACTAAGTGTAAAGCCACTCATCCATCCGAGCATTCTCATCTTTGAAATGCTTAACTTAATTTTATGCTTCTCTTTTACAGGACAACCTTTTGCATCATAAATCATTATAGGTCTCACCAAAATCTTATAAAACTTTCCTTTAATTTTAAACATTACTTTTCTATCACTCAATAGGCTCAGTGCATTCCTCCACTTCAACCATCCAACTTGAATTC
>NW_018173289.1:0-226 GCF_001263595.1 Phalaenopsis equestris
CCATATGGAATATTATAACATAAATTGTCGAAGAAAAGGCGCAGCTAACAAAAATTCTTAGTAAAAAATTTAAACAAATTATCTTATGAAAATTTTGTTGGAAGGGTTTGATAGAAAGCTTTTTGTAAGATTCAGTAGGCAAACTACACTAGTTCCATCTTCAAGTTAAATTCTAAATAGGTTTTAACAAATTTTGGAATGATTTATTCAAAACAAAACCTATCAC
>NW_018173290.1:0-226 GCF_001263595.1 Phalaenopsis equestris
CTGTGTCACACTCAACCCGACATCTCTTTTGCAGCGAGCATGGTGAGTCACTACTTGCATAATCCAAGGAAGGATTATATGGATGTAGTGTATCAGATTCCGAGCTACTTGAAGAGTGCATTAGGGATGGAATTAATCTTCAAAAAGAATGAACATGTAGATATTTGAGGGTTGACTGCTTGAGTGGGAGTTTAGAAGTTATATTAGGAAATGATTTCTTTGTGTG
>NW_018173291.1:0-226 GCF_001263595.1 Phalaenopsis equestris
AGAGTGAGAAGCATAGAGAAATCTAAAAAGATATCCTTAGAACAACATATTCGTGATGCCCCAAGCCGGATCACACTAGATCCATGCATATTTCACACGGGATCTCTCGCTCTCGCGAAACCTCGCTAGAAATCGCGTCGCTACTGCTTCTGCGCCGCTCCCGCTTCTGTAATGCTTGGTTGGCCGACCCTGCCTTCGAAGTGTCGTAACTGGGCGCTGCTCAGCG
>NW_018173292.1:0-226 GCF_001263595.1 Phalaenopsis equestris
AGGACCCACACATGAAGGATCCAAAATGAGCTTCCTCTTGGTCTCATGGCTCAAATAAGATAACCTTGTGATTGATATATCAAGAGGCCTTCAATTCAACATAAACACTCAATTTTGGTCTTCTAGCCCCTAACTTTTCAAAAATTAACAAAATGCCCATAGAACCCTAAAATTCATAACAAATTCTCACAAAAAATCATGACAAACCACTTCAAACTATCCAAAT
>NW_018173293.1:0-226 GCF_001263595.1 Phalaenopsis equestris
AATTTTAAAATCTTATTTTCAAAAAAAAATAGCCTACATAGGCCATAGAAGTGACCGAATTTTGGTGATAAGTTAGGAAGCCTTAAGTCAAATTGATATGAATCTAGCCTATCACCCTAGAAAACAACCAATTTACACCCATTAATAAATATTTCCCTAGAAGGGCATTCAATTACAGTAATTATTGTAATGTGCCAATAGGAGCAATAATATCCTTTAATCCTCT
>NW_018173294.1:0-226 GCF_001263595.1 Phalaenopsis equestris
TACTGAGAATGAAGCCCGAAGTGTCAGCAATTTGATAGGGGGGATTGGACAGATATAGTCCATGGCCCTAACCATAGAAGGAAGACTCATTAGTGCTCCGATGGTGGGAGTTTCACCAAGACCATCCGGAAAAAACAACATTGCCTCAAAGGTAGCATTGTAATGTAAATCATCACAAGAATTGGAAGCTTGACTGATTGGATAGAAGGATCAGTTCAGCGACCGT
>NW_018173295.1:0-226 GCF_001263595.1 Phalaenopsis equestris
TACCATACCTTGCAAGCTATATATGTCTTAAGGGAGAACACATTAATTTTTGAACATACTATCTGAATTTTTTATAAGCTCAAATGAGTCACTGGTGTGAGGACTTTACTTTTTACTGTTTGTATTGATAGGTTTTGTATGCATTTTAAGCTAATTCCTTAAACTTGATGTCAATGAGCATTTAGGGGCTATTTGTTAAGGAATTTTGTAAATTATGTAAATCTGC
>NW_018173296.1:0-226 GCF_001263595.1 Phalaenopsis equestris
TTTTTTTTGGTAGACATAAATAATCTCATTATTTTGATCTCATGGCGTTTCAGTAATTTTATTTGATTCAAGATTTTCGATTAAAATTTGTGGCATTCGTTAATAATGCATAATTATGTTAGTTAATAAAAATAAATTTAATAATTATAATTTGACTAATGTTCAATAATACAATAATTAATTACATATTGTTGCGTGCTAAAAAATCCTCAATGATAGAAAAAAA
>NW_018173297.1:0-226 GCF_001263595.1 Phalaenopsis equestris
ACTCTTGTATCATGCATCAATATAAACAAAAGATGAACAACTAAATACTTTCAGGTGAGATATAATTACCTCTTTTTCACTCAAGGTTTCTTTAGATAATCCTTTATTCAAAGGCACTGATAAACAATAATTAATTATTTCTGTCTATATATGTTTTAGAAAGCACGTATGCAACCACATACTCATAATGCGCTTTGTGATAGCTTTATTCATAAACTAAGCAACA
>NW_018173298.1:0-226 GCF_001263595.1 Phalaenopsis equestris
AAAAAAAAAAGAGGATAATATTGTTATTTTTGATATCATATTTAATTATATGACATAAATGCATTCTAATATAAATTTAGTTTTTTTGACTGATTTCTATAACACTATTAATATCTCTCTTCTAAATATTTTTAATAAATCTATTCATAAATGCTCTATTTTTTTTTAGGACAATTACATACAGAATATCGGAAACTAGGGCTGTAAACGAGCCGAGCTTGAGCGA
>NW_018173299.1:0-226 GCF_001263595.1 Phalaenopsis equestris
TTTTTTTTTTGATATTTAAATGAGAGTACTGCAGGTTTGTTGGAAAAATAAATTTATTCACATATCTTTATAGAAGGTTGGTCCGAGTACTTATTATGATATAAATTTATAAGCCTCAATAGTTTTTCAAAATAAATTTAAAAAATTTGGTGCATTAAGGTTACTAATTCTTGCACTATCATTTCATTATAAATTAATTTACACACATTCCTTAAGTGCTCAGTAT
>NW_018173300.1:0-226 GCF_001263595.1 Phalaenopsis equestris
ACGCAATTGAAACAGGGCAAAACAGAGCTAAAACGAAGCTAAACGAAGGAAAATGGTGGAGCTGCGCAGAGTAGGCACCGGCAGCACGAAAGAGCAGAAAAACGACAAGAAAATGATGCCGACAGCGCCCAAAATGGCACCGACGGTGCTTGGTATGGTCATGGATTGATTTATTGCGATTTTTGATGTTCTAAAAGGCTCTTAAGTGATTCAAACACCCATGAAG
>NW_018173301.1:0-226 GCF_001263595.1 Phalaenopsis equestris
AAGTCAGAAAATAATCATAAATTAATTTTCATATAAATGCTTCACAGAGAAAACATAGGTAATTTTTTTTATTTATTTATAATCATAAATTATGTATTTATTAGCCAAAAGAAAGTTAATTGACGACAAGCCTCTTTACTCAAAAAAATAAATAAATAAATAAATCTTTCTGACAATAATTGGAAAAGAAATTACATTTGTTAATTTGCCCATATTGTACACAAAA
>NW_018173302.1:0-226 GCF_001263595.1 Phalaenopsis equestris
GCATACTCACCCAAGTTTTAGAGTCCCCCAATTTTCTAAAAGCAAAAGAAAGGTGTTGATCCTTGTAGTATTTACCCCACACGAATTTTTCCCACAAGAAGGATTGGGCTCTGAACTTAATCCAGATCTTACACATGTTAACTTGAAGTAGTTGGTGCAGACCTTTGAAATAAATTCCTCTAGCCATAAGAGGTTTAGCTGCCTTTTGCCAAGAAGCCCAATGCAT
>NW_018173303.1:0-226 GCF_001263595.1 Phalaenopsis equestris
ACGCTAAGACGATAATCTGTTACTCTACCGCCGCAAATTTTCTAGCACCCATAAGTTTTCAAATTATTATTTTTTTTTGTTGGTAGATTTTTTTATTTTTCATCACTTCTAGTATTCTGTTCTCGGATTTGGGATCAAATTATTTTGTTGATGATTCATATTCTTTGGATCAAATTATTTTAGTATGACTCACTTTCTCAAAAAAAAAAAAAAAAAAAAAAAAAAA
>NW_018173304.1:0-226 GCF_001263595.1 Phalaenopsis equestris
TATTTTTACATCATGCTTCCAAAAAAATAAAATATCTATATTTTATGAAACGGTTGCATCCCCAGCATAAATTGTTTATGAGGTCAACTTTTTTAAATACTTTTGTTCCTACAGAGCTTACACATATTAAGACCTCTTAGGCTCTTTGGATAATCAGAAAAAAATTGGAGATATCGATTCCATAAAGACATACACACTTAGGTGTTGTGCTTAGGAAACTATATGT
>NW_018173305.1:0-226 GCF_001263595.1 Phalaenopsis equestris
TATATATATAGAAAATATTGTAAAATATCAATAATACCCTTGAAATTTTCTATAGCTAGTTGGTCATATTAACCATGAAGATTATATTTATTGTGGCCAAATCTTTTCTCATTAGATGGCTATTTGGTTGGCTCCCAAGTTGGTTAGCCGTTTGTCAACTTATTTGGTTAATAGTTTTGGTTCGGTCAGCTAGATCATCGGCCCGTGCCAACTGTAGCCCCTTGCC
>NW_018173306.1:0-226 GCF_001263595.1 Phalaenopsis equestris
TTATTAAGTGTTTTTGATTTTATATAATTTAATTAAATAACATCCACATAATAAGGTTATAATATAAGAAAAAGAAATACTTTTATTTGAATCATTAAAAGCTTTAGAATCAAGAATCAAACTTCTATATTTTGATATATAATTAGATGAAATGCTCAACCTAATGTTAGTTATAATGTCCTTAAAGCTCTTAATAGTAAAATGATCAATATTTTGTATCCATTTT
>NW_018173307.1:0-226 GCF_001263595.1 Phalaenopsis equestris
CTACAATAAAAATGCTTCTTTACTTTGGAATAATAGAAAGTTCCTAAGAGAGGTAATCTAGTAATGTTGATCAAGCATTAATATAGTATATTGTTCATTTGTTTCTGATTTATTTTTTCCTTGAAGCATTTTGGTATTCAATTTTTCAAGACAGAAAGTAAGCATGTAATCTTTTTGGGAAATTTACATATGCAGTACACAATTCTTATGTATTTACACATCTTAC
>NW_018173308.1:0-226 GCF_001263595.1 Phalaenopsis equestris
CAAATGTTCATTATGCACTCGAGACGGTAAATAATAGGTATGTTCTTATTTGGCACAATACATTAATTTTAGTTAAAATTATTTGATTCCTTGGCGCCAGAGATGATTTTTCTAGATGGTTCAATGAACGTGGACGAATTTTGAATGGGTATTTGAAGTAACTCTTGGATATTTTGAGAGCTCTATTTAAAAAGACTTCTAGAGATTCAAAGGGAAGTTTTTTTTT
>NW_018173309.1:0-226 GCF_001263595.1 Phalaenopsis equestris
CCTTTTTGGATAGCCGTCCTCGCCAAGGGCGTAGCATCGGGATAGCCGATAGAACATGTTTTCTGAAAAGAAGCCTACCACCAGCAGAAAGTAGTGAAGAACGCCATCCTTGAACTTGACGAAGGATCTTGTCCACAAAGAAAGCTTTTTTGCATCTACCAGATAGAACCAAGGTACTTGACTGGAAATTCCTTGGTTGAATAGCCTGTTGTGTTGGCAATCAGGG
>NW_018173310.1:0-226 GCF_001263595.1 Phalaenopsis equestris
AAAAAATAGAACGAAAAGTGAAAGGGAATCCTGAAAAACTTTTAAGAGGGATATAGATCTAGCGAAAAAAGAATAATATAAAATAACAGATCGATCAAATGGGCTGAAGATATCGCCGAAGTAGATGAAACGCCGCCATCGGATGACGCACCAAAACGAAAACAAGAGGAAGATGAAAAAATATTAGGTCGGTAATCCTAATGAATTAGGACTTCCATGACGGAAG
>NW_018173311.1:0-226 GCF_001263595.1 Phalaenopsis equestris
TCTAATTTTTCTCATATGACTACTCGTATATAGTTATATGTACCGCATGTTATTTTTAAGTTATTTTTCAGGTTATTTTTTGGTTATTTTCAACTGGTTTATTTTGGAATTATTGAAAGTAACCTGAAAATACCTGAAGAATAACATGTGCGGCACGTAGAGCTATGTCAGAAGTCCGGACATAAAATGCGAACGAGATTTACACATACCTTTGAACCTTTAGGGC
>NW_018173312.1:0-226 GCF_001263595.1 Phalaenopsis equestris
TCAGATGCTTTGGACCCTTGCTTCATTCCATGATCTTGCTCTGCGAACTTATTGGACTGTATTGATACAACGACCTTGGGTATTCATACCATTTTCTTTGACAGTGATGCCTTGAGACGGAGTGTCTGAGTAGGAATATCGGTATGTCGAGGAAAATTATCCTCCCCATGGTGTGGACCAGATACAGTACCGGGCAATCTCTTCATCTTTTTCCTTTGCGACTTTA
>NW_018173313.1:0-226 GCF_001263595.1 Phalaenopsis equestris
AGATGGATGAAAGACTTTAAGGGAATCTTATGAAATGTATTAAATTCTTCTTCAGTAAGCTGGGAAGGCGGCTCCTCAAAGATTTCCTAAGTGGCAAGATTTCAGAGGGTGGGGAAAGGAGGAAGAAAGGAGATAGAAAGAGATCTTTAGAAAGGGAAGAAAAAATGGTCCCTCCCTATTTTTTCCCTCCCTTTTTATACATAATGGAGAAAAGTAATAAAAAAAA
>NW_018173314.1:0-226 GCF_001263595.1 Phalaenopsis equestris
TTATTCTTGAGCTTATAAGGCTTTTGGTTAAAGAAGAGAAAATAACTATAAAATGAATGTTCTTTCCCAGTAAAGAGAGCAATTAGTGGTATACCCAAATGCCAAGTTCAACCTAACAGAAAAATATTACATCGTCAATGTCATTCAAACACTCCATATTAAACATGGTCATGGGTGGTTATTTGCAAAGGAGATTCTTCAAGCTATGAAGAGGTGTTGGAGATAG
>NW_018173315.1:0-226 GCF_001263595.1 Phalaenopsis equestris
AAACATTAATTGAAGAAAAAATGAAGAATTTTACAGAGACGAAGTACAAGTGCTAAGCATGATAGAAAAGAAAAATTAATTTAGAAAGGCAAAAAATTGTTGTTGAAATGTCAGCATCAAGCAAGAAATAGTTCCTAATTCCATTTGAATGATGTATGCATGAAGTTTTTTAAAATTCTATTTGATCATGTACTTAGAAGACTAGTGTGTGTAAGAGCGCATATAT
>NW_018173316.1:0-226 GCF_001263595.1 Phalaenopsis equestris
AAATATTCCCAATTTCAATCTTGAAACATCACATTGACCAAATTTGACCAAAAACCACAAATTGCCCTCAAAGGCCCAATTTCCCTAAATTAGCCCCAATGTGAAGCCAATTGACCACAATCTTACCAAATTTAAATTCTAAACCAAAATTAAACATCCTTAGTACCAATTAAAACTAAATAATTTGACCCAATTGCAAGCTCAATTTCACACAAACCCAAGTCTA
>NW_018173317.1:0-226 GCF_001263595.1 Phalaenopsis equestris
CTGCCACTATGAATCCTTTAGTACAATGGGAGGCCCCCCTGAATGATGTGATCAACTTTGTCACTGATAGGAAATGAACGTGGAAGATTTAACAACGAGAACAGGTAAATTTTTTTGCTCTGTTACCTGAATCAACTTTGTACTTGGAGTGAAGAACTTCACTCCAAATGTGCATAGTTACCTGAATCAACTTTGTATTTGGACTTTCATTTTTATTATTTTGTGT
>NW_018173318.1:0-226 GCF_001263595.1 Phalaenopsis equestris
TATATATATATATATATACAAAATTGTTCAAGAAGATATAAATGCCAAGCATGTTATTAAATTAATGATGAGGCTACATTCACAAAACCAATTATAAATCAATTTTGAAAAATAATTAGTAAATATTAATAAAAAAAGACTGAATATATGACTCCCAATTAATTAATGTGTAATTAATTGGCTTATAAATTCACTAAATCAATTGATGTCTCCTTGTGGTTGGCAT
>NW_018173319.1:0-226 GCF_001263595.1 Phalaenopsis equestris
CTTTGTTGGGATCACACAAAGAGAACACAAAGCGAACTATTGATGCTTTTGAATAATGGTGGAAAGAAAGTCTTGAGGTGAAATTATGTTTTCAGTGAGACTATTACGCACACTTACGTTAAACCATGCAGTAATTTAACATTTCTTATTTTCTGTAAGGTATAGGTCATGCCAAACGTGAAAAAATTAATATTTAGTTGCATGGGCCAGAAATTAGAGGAGAACG
>NW_018173320.1:0-226 GCF_001263595.1 Phalaenopsis equestris
GGATGAAAAAAAACCTTTTTCTATAGTGAAGTTTTATTAAAAAACATGTGAGAAGAGAGAAGTAGATTAAGCATAGAAAGACATTGAAATGTTTCCGGCAATAATTTTCTTTCTTGCTAGTTTTAGCTCCAAATTGTACCATTTTTGCTTCTTTTTACCAAAAGTCCATTTCTTGTACATGAATCCAAAAACATGCAAAATACCTTCCTTTCAAGTGCAATATCAC
>NW_018173321.1:0-226 GCF_001263595.1 Phalaenopsis equestris
TTAGAGTATGCAAGATTTCTTAAATTTATAATGTTAATCAAGGTACAAGGGTCAATAAGTCCCCTCGGAAGTGTACTTTTGTTAATAGTTACAGTGATATACATCGGGCGATTATGTTCGGTTGTACCTAGTAACAAGTCACTTTTGGAAAAGGTGATCTTTGTTTATTCTTCTAATGAATAAGTTTCATTTGAAGAAATGCTGACAAGTTTAGCTAAATAGATTT
>NW_018173322.1:0-226 GCF_001263595.1 Phalaenopsis equestris
TGTCTTTTAAAATTCGTTTATTATTCAGGTTAGATTTCGGTCAGAGACTTCGGGCTATTTATTATTCAGTTCGGTTTCGGGTTTACCCGATTCAAGTGATTTTTGGGTCGGACTCAAAGCCGATCCCCAACTGACTCGAATTGCAACCCTATACTAGAGGTTCTTTTTGGTACAACAATGTTGTATACCATGACTTTCACATCAGATATCTATTTAGATTTTTTTT
>NW_018173323.1:0-226 GCF_001263595.1 Phalaenopsis equestris
CTATCAAGTCCGTAGGGTAAAATGTTACTAACTAATTAAATATATCAGCGTACCACGAAACTTGTCATTTTTATTAATTCCATATAATTATTCATCAGGAAATCTTTCATTAATTTATACATTAAAGTTACATTTTCCTTTTGAATCCTTGAGAAATGATCAACTAATTGATTATCAGTACCCCTTTTATCCACAAGTTGAAAATCAAAATCTTGCATCAGAAGGA
>NW_018173324.1:0-226 GCF_001263595.1 Phalaenopsis equestris
ATTTATTGGGTGGTGCTCTTAATGATTACATTCTTACTATCTTTAATTTATGTGGTTATTTGTTTATTGCAATTTTGTCGAAGCTTGGTCAAAGAATGGCTATTAGTTTGAACTTGCTGGGTAGTGTTTTTACATCCTTACCATCCTTAATTTATTTGGTTATTGTTATTTTCTTGGAGCATGGTCATGCATGGCTGGTAGTTGGGAATTGTTGGGTAGTGTTTCT
>NW_018173325.1:0-226 GCF_001263595.1 Phalaenopsis equestris
TTTTTTTTATGGGAATCTGACGGTGAAGCTCCCCATATGCCTTGCTAAAGAAGAAGACGGCTATGCCGCATATCCATGTACTCAAGCTTGACTTATTTACACGTAGCTAACATATAATTTTAATGTTCAAAATTTCATATTTCAAAATATTACCTCTAAATTAGAAAAAAATGCTACATACATAATACGTATCTACAAACAACTAATAATATTTTCACATAAACTA
>NW_018173326.1:0-226 GCF_001263595.1 Phalaenopsis equestris
TTTTCTCGTAAGCATAAGCCGTTTTAACAAATTTCAGTTTATTTTCAAAAAAAGAAAACTAATTTACTTTACATTTTAATTAAATACAACTTCAATTTTTTTTATTAAAAAAATGAAAAAATTACAATTTTTCATGTAGTTATGATAATAAAATGTTATATAAATAAATATTAAAAATAAAAATATATAAGGATTAGATAGTAATTATGTAAATCTATAAAAGAAA
>NW_018173327.1:0-226 GCF_001263595.1 Phalaenopsis equestris
GTTTATTAAATGCAGTCTGATTGGAGGAAGCTCTCCGAACCGTCCGATCAAAATAATTTATATTCTTGTATTATAAATAGAGTTCCACCCCTCTCATTAGAGAGAAGTTTAAGCCTTTAGAGAAAATTTAAGACTTTTAGAAGGAGCTGACGTCAAGCACCATCCCGACTGCCGTCGACCACCACCACCGTAGTCGACCACCACTGACCACCGTCGACCATCATTG
>NW_018173328.1:0-226 GCF_001263595.1 Phalaenopsis equestris
CTTTTGTGGGAAATAATTCACTTTAATTGTCTTTTCAAAACATTTTTTTCATATAATAATGCCACTTTAACCACAAAAATATTATTTAAATAAAAAAAATTGTATGAGACTTGTGGGAGAGACGAGAAGCCCATCTAAGAATAGACTGACATGTAGCGGTGTAAACGAGCCGAACATGAGTGAGCTCAGATTCAGCTCGTGTTCTGCTCGTTTATATTTCGAGCTC
>NW_018173329.1:0-226 GCF_001263595.1 Phalaenopsis equestris
CATGTATCAGCCCAAAACTTTAACCATCATAACATTATTCACTTTGGTATAATGGTCTCACAATTTTATCCCATTTGAATAACCTCACTCAATGTCCCATCCTAAGAATGTTGTTGTAAATGTGTGCTTAACTTTAGAGTTTTTCCACAAACACCTCAATGTTCAAGAGTTCAAATTCATTTTACTTGACAGATTTCCATACCACATCCCTACTTCGCTACTAATT
>NW_018173330.1:0-226 GCF_001263595.1 Phalaenopsis equestris
TGCCTCTGCTGAAAACCTTTTACAACAAGTCTAGTTTTGTACCTCTTACTGTCATCATGTTCAGTTTTCACATGGTACACCCACTTGTTGTGGAATGTCTTCTTCAATAGTGGAAGTTTTATCAGCTCCCATGTTTGATTTTCTTGCATAGAATCCATCTCTTCTTTCATGGTCAGTTCCCAATTGCTCAAATTTTTATCATGCAAGGTTTCTTCATAGCTCTGTG
>NW_018173331.1:0-226 GCF_001263595.1 Phalaenopsis equestris
ATACAAAAGATTTGAGTGGTATGTATGTAAATCTTTCTTAAAACAAGATTTACATACATACCACTCAAATTTCATATATTTACACATCTAACATCTATATTTAACTTTTTACATACATGCCATTTTACCCATGCGTGTAATTGTGGTATTTTTTGTATGATATGAAAAATTGGGTGGTCTAAATATGAAAGGTAAAATTTAGGTGTTTGATATGTAAATACACAAG
>NW_018173332.1:0-226 GCF_001263595.1 Phalaenopsis equestris
TTTTAACTATGTTTAATTGTTTTTATTTAAATGCTTTAGCTCAGGGATTTAATCACAGGTTATTTAGTTTACATGTATAATAGGGCCTTCATGCAGACATAGAACTATTGCGACATCATTATCTGATGACATATAATGTTAACAAACGGTTAACAACAAAATTAGATAATAAAATAGAAGAAGAATATGAATTACTGTTTGGTGAGAGATTTTACATGTTTGTCTC
>NW_018173333.1:0-226 GCF_001263595.1 Phalaenopsis equestris
GCTATGAAGAGCTTGAGGAACTAAGAACAAGACCACGGTAGAGCTCGACCTCGAAGGTTATGCTCTTCGCTCCAAAGCTATAAATCCTTCCCTTATTCCTCCATATCGCCTGAGTCCAAAGCTCATACTCGGAACTGCGTAGGTCTTGACTGACTACCACTGTTGTCGGCCCTTATTCCTAGATAATGTAAACCAGTGTTTAATTGACACTTTCAACAATTAGAGT
>NW_018173334.1:0-226 GCF_001263595.1 Phalaenopsis equestris
TATATAATTTTTATTATTTCATAATGTTATTATTTAATCAAATATTTATTTTTTAGCTTGATCTCAAAGAGCGATTATTGCGTGCGGAGAGCGCACACAGCTCCACACGCAATAATTAGACGATCCAAAAACTTGCACATAAACATTAAAGTGTTTGTCGTGTCTCGACATTATTATTTAAAATTTCGGCACGGCAGGTATTGTCGATTTTTAACAATTTTTTTTT
>NW_018173335.1:0-226 GCF_001263595.1 Phalaenopsis equestris
CCAGACCTGAAAGAAACTTCTACTAGCCTACCCACAACAGATTAAAAACTAGGGTTCATAACAGAGGCAGATACACTTTCAGTTTCAGATGTCCTGTGCAAGGGTTGCTTGACGTGCAACGCTGAAATACAAATCGGGACATCAGCAATGGGCGCGTTTGTAAAATGCACGGATTGTAATTGTCTACATTGACAACATTTCAGTACATTGGAAGAGTATACCTCAA
>NW_018173336.1:0-226 GCF_001263595.1 Phalaenopsis equestris
AGCTCAATGAAGTTAGACATATTCCAAGTTTGAAGTAAAATTTGATCTCAATGAGCTAGCTGATAAAGAGGGTACACGACTACTTTCAAAGGTGATTCATGAAAGGTGACCAAGGCTCAATGGTGATGTCTCGAGGAAACATTAAATTCATCATTTTTCTGATCAATGAAATCACATAAGCCATTGATGTAACTGGAACCAAGGTTGACACAAGTCTTTTATCTCA
>NW_018173337.1:0-226 GCF_001263595.1 Phalaenopsis equestris
TTTTCTCTCTATCCCTCCCTCTCTCTTTGTTTCTTTTATCTCTCCTCTTGTCTTCCTTCTATGGATCGAGAGTGAGAGAAAAGAGAAAGCAAGAAAATAAAGAGAATGAAAAAAAATAGAGGGAGATGGATGGAGAGAGGAGAGGTAAAAATAGTGAGAGAGACAGAGAGAACAAGTTTGTGAGAAATTTAGTGAGAGAGCTAAAGTGAGAAAGTGTGTGTGTGTG
>NW_018173338.1:0-226 GCF_001263595.1 Phalaenopsis equestris
TGATGGACATTGTTAGCCGACGGGAAAAAGAAGGACTACCGTCTGAAATGAAAATTGGAGCTGAAGATGGTTCCTCACAAAAGAGAAAGGAGATGGTCACTCAACATTACCTGGTAAAAGGGTCCAATCGACTACAATCCCTGATAACTGCGCCGATGGGGAATCTAATAATTGTGAATGAGGATAGAGATCCTTCAAACGGGAAGAAAGAAGAAAGCAAAGAGAA
>NW_018173339.1:0-226 GCF_001263595.1 Phalaenopsis equestris
TACACCTCTTGAAAAGCCGACATTATTGCTTTATTTAGAGCAGAAATTGATTAGAAAAAAAGGGGGCTAGTGTGTCATTGAGTCTTCTGGAGTGTTATATTGTGTGTATTGTTTAGTGTGGTGAATGTAAGATTTATTTCTTCTAAGAGTTGTTGGAGAGGAAGAGGAGTAAGAGATTTCTTCTTTCCTATATTTTTGAAGAGAAAATCAAGAGTCTTGTAAAGAG
>NW_018173340.1:0-226 GCF_001263595.1 Phalaenopsis equestris
TATAAGGCAAGGTTAAAATTTCTTTACAAGATGAAATCACTCAACAATTATCTCTATTTGAATAATTTATATTTATTATGCATAAAACATGATAAATCGCTACAAGAGTATTTTGGATCCACAGAATAAACTTCTATTGGATTTAACAAAATTTTAAGGGAATAATGAAGAGAGATAATTATTCGATCTTGTTCTCGACGACTCTCATAAAAGCAAATTATTATCA
>NW_018173341.1:0-226 GCF_001263595.1 Phalaenopsis equestris
GGAGTGAAGCGGGAAGGAAATAGGGAGTGCTTGGTTTCTGTTTTTGGTTGGGAGAAAAAATGGAGAGGTTTTATGAATGGAAGAGCAGCTCTCGGGCAGAGGAGGATGGGAGAGGGAATAGCGTGAAAAAGACAGAGAGGGAACCGTTCCAAACCGTGAGATGGAGGGGTGGAGTGTAGTGAGTGTGCTGTTTTACTGCTTACCTTGCTCCTCCATTTGGACGAGA
>NW_018173342.1:0-226 GCF_001263595.1 Phalaenopsis equestris
TTACAGGTGGCAATACTTCTACTGCTTCACTACCGGCGCATCAGGTCGAGCAAAATGTTAATGTTTCTCATACTCATGCGGATCATGATGAGCAACAGGCTACAACTGTTCGACCACCTTTGGAACAATCCATTGATTATATAAGTCAATCCTCGGATGAGGACTGACAGGTCTACACGTCTAGGAGGAAGAAGAATAATAGAGACCAACTTGAGCTCAAGAATTT
>NW_018173343.1:0-226 GCF_001263595.1 Phalaenopsis equestris
CCTATCCATAACAGTAGATTGTAGGATAGGTGCTAGAAATCACATGGAGGATCAGTGCTAGAACCACAGTCATGCCACAACAGGAGCCTGCAAAGTCATGCTCAAATAGAGCTGCATTAGAGATTCTATTAGTTTAGGGAAAATTGAGTTTTTATTCTATTACAATTTGCTTGGCTTGGAAAAATTTCACTTCCAAAAAATTTAGTGTTTGATATTTATCATATAA
>NW_018173344.1:0-226 GCF_001263595.1 Phalaenopsis equestris
TTATGCTATTGGGGTTGTTTTAGGACAAAAATATGTTAAGAATTTTAAAGTCATATATTATGTTAGAAAAACTCTTATCGAAGCTCAAATTAATTACACAACAACTCAAAAAGAGTTATTGATAATAGTATATGTTTTTAAAAAATTTAGACCTACTTGATTGGAGCTAAATGCATTGTGCATAGTAATCTTTCCGCTATTAAATATCTTATGTCAAAGAAGGATG
>NW_018173345.1:0-226 GCF_001263595.1 Phalaenopsis equestris
GAATTGTACATATTGTATATTGATTGCAAATGAATATATTCAATAATATGATAATTAATATTACTTAAGAAAATTTAAAAAAATGAAAAAAATAAAATTGAAAATTTGAATTTCATAGATGTCATATTTTTATTTAATTAAATATTTATAATTTTTCAGAGAAAAAAAGTCTAAATAAATTTTTAACTCAAATTTGCTGAATACTTGTGAAAATTTTTTGTTTGTT
>NW_018173346.1:0-226 GCF_001263595.1 Phalaenopsis equestris
GGTACTATAATTTTGATGTTAGGGATGTTATAGAAGACTTAGTTGAATTTTTTGGTGAAAAAGACTGTGCTAGAGATAAGGTATTGAATATGAGAAAATCAGAATATGATTTGACTATTTATAGTAGGAAACAATTGTACTTCTAAAAAACTAGGATTCTTATATTTACACTTTAAAAGAATTTAGACTCAATTAAAACTTATTTTCAAACTAATACTTACAACTT
>NW_018173347.1:0-226 GCF_001263595.1 Phalaenopsis equestris
TTTTTTTATTTTTGATTTTAATTTTTATAAATATTTTAAGTGGACAGAGACACATTCATTGAAAAATAGAGCTTTTGAGGCCAGAGTTGTTCTCTGACTTTGAAAAACATATAGAGGACATCCCTAATCAAATGTGAATTTCAAGTCATGATGAGCAATATTTAAATTTATATGGTTAAAACAAGCTTCAAGGTTTTTAATTAATTTAAAATAAAATATTAAATAA
>NW_018173348.1:0-226 GCF_001263595.1 Phalaenopsis equestris
CATGAAGAAAGAGAAAAGTTTTAAATTTCTAAGCAGGAGAATAGTACAGGATTAGTAAAAAAAAGTGCTGAGTAGTAGACAATTTAAATTAAAAACAAATATAACATGAAAGTTTGCAATGTAAGAGAACTACTTTAACACATATCCAGTTCTAAGAAAAAAAGTAATAAAAGTAGGAGTGAAAATAAAAGTACAGAACAACAAAACATACATAAACAGTCCAACA
>NW_018173349.1:0-226 GCF_001263595.1 Phalaenopsis equestris
TCATTGCTTGTATAATCATGAATTACATTTATATGTAATTAAGTTTAATTATTTTATAATCCTTGCTAAAAGCTTTTATTGTAATAAAATTTTATATGCGGCATGCTCATGTATATGATGTATGTATTATACGAGGCTCACAAGCCCATTAATGACAACTCTATAAGAAAATCATTGGATTTTCTTAGATTAATGTCTATTTTTTCTAGTTTTAAAACATGATAAT
>NW_018173350.1:0-226 GCF_001263595.1 Phalaenopsis equestris
AAATCTGGAGCTAGATTCGTTAAACATACACTAAAATATTAAGTGAATCATGACGCATAAAAAACACGAGAAATATCCCCAACCATTTTATCCATAAAAAATGAAATATAAAAAAAATATATAAAAACTTAGATAGCATTCGCATTTAGATATTTAACACCTAAACTTCAAATTTTTCATACAACATACCTTACCAATGCATGAAACAATGTATTTCATTTTTTTT
>NW_018173351.1:0-226 GCF_001263595.1 Phalaenopsis equestris
TACTAATAACATCCCCTTAATGTATTTACATGTCTAAAACCTAAACTTCTTTTTTTAGATTTTCATACATTACGCTAAATTCTTACCACACCTCCCCAACATCTAAACATCAATTTTTGCATGCATACCACATATAAATGAAAATACAGGCGCAAATAAACTACCTTCTTCAATGCTTTCTGATAATCGTGGAGCGGAAGGATGAGAAATACGGGAGTTTCGATGG
>NW_018173352.1:0-226 GCF_001263595.1 Phalaenopsis equestris
AATTGTTGCATACAATGTATAAAAATGCTTAAATTGCAGGTCTCCACTTCTTTCAAAGATTCTGGTGACTAATAGCTATGGAAGCCACAGCTCTGGTTTGGGGAGAATGGCAGTATCATTCTAGGAAAATCTTATAAGATGATGATGAGACTTGTAATGCTCTCTGGCGCAGAATGTTTGCCTTCAAAAGAGAAGCATAAAATAAATTTTCATGATAAGAATGCTT
>NW_018173353.1:0-226 GCF_001263595.1 Phalaenopsis equestris
TAGATATGTAAATACATAGGAATTGAGTTGTATATACGTAAATATTCAATTTCATTATTAATTTGATTTCTAATGTCTCTTTCTGAACCGGCAAAACATCCTGCTCCATTTCAGTTCATCGGAAGAATTCTCGGCGACGGATCCTCCATTTCCGAACCTCCCCCATCATTCTCCGTCTCTAGTATCAGTTTAATCATTATTGATTGGATCGTCGATCATAAAGATC
>NW_018173354.1:0-226 GCF_001263595.1 Phalaenopsis equestris
ATCCTTCCTACGACTCGGCTCATTTTCTTCCCCAGGCTCTTCCTCTTTTCTTCGCATAGACACTTGCGCGACCCTTCCCGCTATCCTCTGCTCCGAATGTTTAGGGCATGGTCGGCTTCCCTCTTCTCTGCGCTCGGCTTCTCTTACCTACTCGAAGCTTGAGAGAATCACGACATCCTCTCTGCCCTCGCAAATCGCGAGCTGCTCGACTCAAGTTGTCTCACCT
>NW_018173355.1:0-226 GCF_001263595.1 Phalaenopsis equestris
AATGTGGGAGAGAGAGATATATATATATAGAGCTCTCCCTCTCCTTCATTTCTCCACTCACTCTCTCCCATTCTTTATCACCCTCCCTCTTCTCCCAAACTCTCATTCTATGTCATTGTCTTTCTCTCACATAGAGAGGTACATAATGCAAGACAAGGGAAGAAGAGGGAAATGACTAATGCATCTCTTTATCACTATACATCTCTCTTGTTTTCTCTCCTACTCC
>NW_018173356.1:0-226 GCF_001263595.1 Phalaenopsis equestris
GCTACTAAGCTCAACAGATCCTTCCCACACATTGTGGGCATAAACCTAGGTTTGCTTGAACTTCGGGGCAGAGAAAACTTGCTGCCCGCCCTATAAGAGAAGAAAGGTGCAGCGGGCGATCATTCGTATTGGTGACTCTTCCTCTTAGTCCGAATTCTGATTTCAATGCTCCGCACCTTGCCTTTCAAAGCTGGGAATCCCAGGTTTCTTTAGTGACCACTTTGTC
>NW_018173357.1:0-226 GCF_001263595.1 Phalaenopsis equestris
ATATATATATATATATATATATATTTGCCCTCACTCCACCCAAAACTCACTACGTTTTGACTAGTTTCTAGTTTTAATTGATACAAGAGATTATAAATTAAAATAAAGTTGATAGTTAATACAGTACTTTAGTCGGAAGGAAAGAAAACTCATCTATATGCTGACTTTTTTTGCTCATAATATCTAAGTATATATAGGGCTGAGAACACTATTATGCATAAACACA
>NW_018173358.1:0-226 GCF_001263595.1 Phalaenopsis equestris
CCTTTGAGTTGACTCAACCTAATCTAGGTTAACTAAACTCTTACTTTAGGTTAGTTCAATCCGACACAAATTAATCTAAATATGACTGAAGGTTAAATAGGGTGTTGCTTCTTTGTATGCAGATAAAAAACTCACTTAACCTCAGTGAAGGACAATTAGGACAAACAATCAAACCAATTTTAAACCATCTGTCATAAAACTCAAACCTCATATCAACCAACAAAAA
>NW_018173359.1:0-226 GCF_001263595.1 Phalaenopsis equestris
CGTGAGGGCAAGACTGGGAAGGGCATCCTGTTGCTCGCGCCATGGGAGGAATATTTCATGAACGCGATAAAAGATCTCCCCAATGAGAGTTGCCAGCTACCTGAGCTTGGTTCAGACGTAAAACAAAAGGTGCAAAATAGCTTTATTATTACAAGTATTAATTTTATAACTTGTAACTACTTACAAAATGAGGAAAGTATTAAAGTGGTTCTTTAACTCTTTGCAA
>NW_018173360.1:0-226 GCF_001263595.1 Phalaenopsis equestris
TCCGAAGTCATCCCCAATAGATGAAGGTGCGGCGTAGCAGAGCAGAGAAAAAATTGGACGGAGCGGAAACCTGAAACAGGGAGTGGCGAAGCTCCTGCGATCTCAGCTCGAGGGATAAGTTGGAAGGAGCAGAAACCCATAAGAGGGAAAAGGAGTGGAAACGAAGCCCCTGCGATCTCACAACAAACTAGAAGGAGCGGAAACCCGAAACGAGCGGGAGCGGCGA
>NW_018173361.1:0-226 GCF_001263595.1 Phalaenopsis equestris
ATATAAATATATATAATAAAGTTGAAGAGTTGCATTATGATGATAAAGAATATTGTGATTGATCGTGTATGTAAAAACATAACTATTTTCTTGTAGGCCAATTACTAGTGAGGTGGTGGGTACAATGAGACATATTATCAATTAGAAGGTTATATTTAGGTGTGAAAGATAAAGGATATACCGATGTCGAGACAAGTTCGTATTGATGAAAAATAACTTTCACACT
>NW_018173362.1:0-226 GCF_001263595.1 Phalaenopsis equestris
CTTATACCACTACAGTTTATTTGAAGAATTCATAGTTGCTGACACGGGACACCAGGAGATAGTTTACACAAACACCGAGTCTTACATCCCATTACCTCTGGAACCAAGTCAAACATGGTATAGTACAGACGTGGAGATGATAGATCTGCCTCAACAATCTCAAAGGATCCTCATAATAGAATTAGAAAGGATAAACAAAGTTAAAAGGAGAGAATTAAAATTTTAC
>NW_018173363.1:0-226 GCF_001263595.1 Phalaenopsis equestris
AAACGGAATAATAAATTTAAGCATAAAAGCAACATCAGAACAACTAGAAAAGCATACGAGAATTTACGTGAAAAAACCCGAAAAAGAGAAAAAACTACGGAACCATGCCACCACAAATTTATAAGAAAACAATACAGTTTTACAAATGACTTACAAAAGTTTCTTCTCCAAACTCACACGAAGAAACCTTTAGGACACTCCACAACCTTCTTTCTTCGATCCGATG
>NW_018173364.1:0-226 GCF_001263595.1 Phalaenopsis equestris
GGCTTTACCCTTAGAGACAAAATGCGAAATGAATAGCTTCATGATAGGGTTGTTGTAGCTCTAGTAATGGACAAAATTAGAGAGAGTCGTTTTTGATGATTTAGTCACATTAAACTTTGACCTTCTGATGATCCAATCAGGAGAGTAGATGTTTTAAATTTGACTTACATTAAGAAAGACAAAGGTAGACATAGGAAGGCTTGGGTTTATTGTATAAAAAATGATC
>NW_018173365.1:0-226 GCF_001263595.1 Phalaenopsis equestris
AGCTGTAAGAATTCTTCCAGAAAATTTCAAAGAAAGTTAAAAGCTGTAAGAATTCTTCCTGAAACACAAGCAACATTGGCGGAAATTTCATAAAAACTCAACTAGGCCCATCAATTATACAACTTAGGCTCAGTTTGGGGCAGTGTTTGAAGCCGCGGAAATGCGTCATTTGGGGCGGCGGTTCTCAGGCGTCATGTGGCGTTTTTAGTAAAAGATATGTATACTA
>NW_018173366.1:0-226 GCF_001263595.1 Phalaenopsis equestris
TGCCTCAGACTTGTCCTATGGCAGTTTTCTAGTTTGTAAGTATTCTATCAACGGCTTGTGCCAATCTTTGTTGATATCCATAACCACAATTATTGTTTCTTCTTCTTTACCAAGCTTGTGTAGAGCGTTGAGGTCGATTTGAGACATAATATGTCTTCCTCGTATTGTGATATCCATAGAATCCTCTAGGAGACATGTCAGATCCTTAACAAGTTTTGCTAGAGCG
>NW_018173367.1:0-226 GCF_001263595.1 Phalaenopsis equestris
ATATATATATATATATATATATATATATTATCAAGATGTTTGGCCTATATAGCATGAAAGATCAAATAGGCTAAGAAGTGGCTAGTCAATAAAATTCAAAATAATATGGGGATGGTAGATTGTACTTAAAAATTAAGGAGGATATGCATAAAGGATAGAAAAAGAGTTGTTGAGGCTTTGAGTCAGTTTGACACAGCTGCAGATTGTCAGCTTTTCAGCTGCAGCT
>NW_018173368.1:0-226 GCF_001263595.1 Phalaenopsis equestris
TATATATATATATGGTATTATATATATGTAAATACATAAGAACTATGTGGTGTGTTTAGTAAATCTCCCTAGAGTTTTCCCATATGTTTAAATATTCTCTTAAAACTATCTTATCTTGTGAATTAGATTTGTCCCATTTTTAATTTTTTTTTTATTTTTAAAATTTTTATTCATGATTCAGACAAAATGAGTCAAAATTATATTAAAAAAATGTGAAAGTCTTGAC
>NW_018173369.1:0-226 GCF_001263595.1 Phalaenopsis equestris
GTCCAGTTCATTGTTGTCAAGTCAGAATCAGCATAAAATGACATCTGTGGGAGACCCATGCAATCCATCTTTGGCATTGTCTCATATGTGCTACACTTGAAGCTCAAAATTCCAACCCCATCATGGATCAGCATCGTACGAGGAGATCAACAGATAGCACAATCAGGATACCTCAGACAATCTCCACCACTCCCATCAGTGACACTTAACATTGAAAACTTTGATC
>NW_018173370.1:0-226 GCF_001263595.1 Phalaenopsis equestris
TATTAAGCATTTAAGCCCATCTTGCAAATTTGCACTTTTAACAAAGTGCATACAAAAAGGAAACTCATCGTCATTGCCTCTTATAAGGGTGCATGACTTGATTAAAACAAAAAAATTAACATAAGAATTAAGTGGTATGTATGCAAATTCCCCTACAAGACAATGCATCGGTTGCCTGAAGAGAGTATCTGTCGGCCATCCATGACGCAAATGCCTCGCATCAAAT
>NW_018173371.1:0-226 GCF_001263595.1 Phalaenopsis equestris
CATCATTAAATACTTTATAGTAGAATGATCAGTATGCATAATACATTTGATTCCATTAAGATAAGATCTGAATTTATCAGAATATCGCAGAATTCATCATTCATTAATCTCATATAATTGTTCATCATAAGAGTTCTCATTAATTTTATTATTTAAATATTTTTCATTTTCCTGTTTAAGCCTTGATAGACGATCAGCTATTTGATTATCAGTACCCTTCATATCC
>NW_018173372.1:0-226 GCF_001263595.1 Phalaenopsis equestris
GAGCTGGACTCGGAAGAGAAGACTAGGGAGATGAAGGCTCCTTGGGAGGCTAGGCAGAGGGCGGTGGCGCGGCCCATGGCCTCGGAGGCACCGGTCACGATGGCCACTTTCCCATTCAAGTGACTGAAAGCTATGGGCGGGGGAGACATACTTTCTTTTCTTTTGGATGCGAGATTTGGCGAAGTGCGAGGTTTGGACGAAGGCGCTGAGCACGATAAATAGAATA
>NW_018173373.1:0-226 GCF_001263595.1 Phalaenopsis equestris
CAATGGGGGGCAATATTATCAATTTTTAGTTAAACACTTAGATTAAATAATATAAAGCAACTTAAAATGTTTAAACCAATTAACCAAATAACTCGAATACAAAAACTAGAAAATTTAAAATAATTTAATAACTTGAATACTTAAAATAAATGACCTAAAATAACTCAAGACACTAAGGGTCTGTTTGGGGTAGTTTATTTGGTGTGGTTGCGTTTTAAAAACGCAC
>NW_018173374.1:0-226 GCF_001263595.1 Phalaenopsis equestris
ATCATAAATGAGACAGATGTTGGAGCGGAGCGGAGACCACGAGGGGAGTGGAGTGGAAGGATTTGTCTAATCGATGGAGTTTAATTATGTGGGTTGAGGGTCCGGAGGCAACACACTGCGGTTTGGTACATGGGTAATTTATGTAATTACATATTTTACTATAGGATTATATATACGTCCTGTCTGTAATTCTAGGTGAGCCAAATTCTGTATTATGTACTCTTTT
>NW_018173375.1:0-226 GCF_001263595.1 Phalaenopsis equestris
AGTTGATTTAAAAACCTCTTAGAATTTTGTCCAAAATTTCTTTAATTTTCATCATAACTACCCCCGGCATGTAAGGGTGAGTTCATCGGTGCTTAGACGCGACCTTCTCTATCTTCTAGCGCTTAAGTGTCAGTCCTGGGTGCTTAGACACAAGTGTTCATTTTCACAACATCTTCATTTTTGCTTCAAATTTGATACTTTTATATTCCTTTCATCATATTTTATC
>NW_018173376.1:0-226 GCF_001263595.1 Phalaenopsis equestris
AGAATACTATAAATAGAGCTTCATCCCTCTCATGAGGGGGGGTGGGAGGTCTGGAGAGAGAGTCTGAGAGCTTGAGAAGAAGTTGTAGTTCAACATCACCGCTGATCGCCGTCGAACACCACCGACTTCCGTCATCGAACACCGCCGATTGCAGTCGACCATCTTCGACAGTCGAAGACCATCATCAATCATCGTCAACCTCCGCCAACCGTCATCGATCACCACC
>NW_018173377.1:0-226 GCF_001263595.1 Phalaenopsis equestris
AGAAGGAGAGAGAGTGATGAATTAAAGAAGTGATGGAAGACATGAGTGAGGGAAAGGAAGAGAGAGGGAGAGATAAGGATAGAATATAAGAGCAAGTGAGAGAAAGAGAAGAAAGGAGAGTGAAACAGAGAGAGCGAGTGGGGGAAGAAAGAGTGAGATTGAGAGAAACCAAAGAGAGGGAGGGGATATAGGGGAGAAGGAGAGAGAGCGAGATAGTAAAAGAGAG
>NW_018173378.1:0-226 GCF_001263595.1 Phalaenopsis equestris
TTCCAAAATTAAAAGTAAATTTTAAATCCAAATCTCATATATAAACAAACGAAATTAGAGCAAATTATAAAATTAAATTGAAAGTAAATATGAATTAATTAAATATCTAAATTAATAATGAATTCAAAATCAAAATTAAATATAAATTAACACAAGTTTGAAACTATAATATTAATAAGGATTACATCAAACAAAAATAAAAACGGAGGGGGAAATTCACATGCAT
>NW_018173379.1:0-226 GCF_001263595.1 Phalaenopsis equestris
TGTTGGATTCGTCTTATCGAGGTGCTCAATTCAACAATAAGCTCGCCAAATTCGACCTCCATTTGACCTTTCAAATATGCCCGAAAAATTTCAAATATAGTTTAATGGTTTGATTAGAGATTGATTTGACTCAAACTGAACTAATTTTGGTATCATTGGGTCCGTCTCGTCGAGCCTGTCAGTTTGATCATAAGTTTGTTAAAATCAAAGCTCTGTGTAACTTTTA
>NW_018173380.1:0-226 GCF_001263595.1 Phalaenopsis equestris
TGTTGGATTCGTCTTATCGAGGTGCTCAATTCAACTATAAGCTCGCCAAATTCGACCTCCATTTGATCTTTCAAATATGTCCGAAAAATTTCAAATATACTTTAATGACTTGATCAGAGATTGATTTGACTCAAGCTGAACTAATTTTGGTATCGCTGGGTCCGTCTCGTCGAGTCTGTCAGTTTGACCACAAGTTTGTTAAAATCAAAGCTCTGTGTAACTTTTA
>NW_018173381.1:0-226 GCF_001263595.1 Phalaenopsis equestris
TATATATTAGAAATGATTACTCCTTGCTATGGAGCTTGGAACACATTTATCATAACAAAACATACTTACAATAGAGCATCATTACAAATTTGATATTTTCATGCACTTTAGGCACACAATTGTGGGAGAGTAACAAAAAAAAAACATATTGCATTTCTCATTTTTGCATTGGATCCTCATAATGAATATTGATCATTCAAATTTGATCATGTTTTTCAACTCCCAT
>NW_018173382.1:0-226 GCF_001263595.1 Phalaenopsis equestris
TTTATAAAATTTTCCCTTTCCTTTGTGGCAGTATAAGGCTATTTGAGAATCTGGTTCAATATTTTTCAGCTTTGAATTCAGAGGAAAGATTGTTTTCTTCACTGATTAATAGAGCATATTTGTTCTCAAGACTTATGGGAGCAGGTTGGGTTCTTATAGTTGTTTTAAATGTTTGATAGGAAGGAGGTAAACCTTTCAGAACATACAGGATAATATCTTCAGGATC
>NW_018173383.1:0-226 GCF_001263595.1 Phalaenopsis equestris
CCTCCGCGTTTCTTTCGCTCCCGGTGCGCACCGCCAACGGGCTAACTCCTTTACCTCGTCGTCCTATCTTCCCGGCGACCGGATACTTCATCGGAGCACCTCGACGTCGCCGAACAGCGAGCGACATCGATGTTCGAGGAGGTGCAAGCGTCTCTTCTTTTGCGAGGAAAACTTCCTCTCTTTCACCGTCGTCGAGCGCCCCTCGAAGACTGGACGTTGACGGTTT
>NW_018173384.1:0-226 GCF_001263595.1 Phalaenopsis equestris
ATCTCATCTAACTCCTCCTCAGTCGGATTATAATTCGAACAAAAACACATTACACTAGGGGGCAGGTGGTAAAACAAATTTATTACCTCAAGGGAGAAAAGTACTGATTTTCCTCGAATCATAACCAAATCTTCTTCAGCTTCAAGGAAATTAACATAGAACTCCTGAACAACAGAAATTATAGCTTCAGCAAAAAAACAGCAAAATCGTTCCCACTATCGGCGAA
>NW_018173385.1:0-226 GCF_001263595.1 Phalaenopsis equestris
AAGTTGCACACAACTTCAATTTCTCAAGAGTAACAACCTTATTTGACAAATTAGCGTCAACACAACATTGCGCTTCCAAGCTTTTTCCTGGGTTACTCATATATCTGCTTCCAACTCTCACTACATGCACAATATCCTGCCTGTGCTGAGAGTTTTTTTCAACAAGTCCAACCTTGTACATTTTACTGTCATCAAACGTAATATTCACTCGGTACACTCACTTGTT
>NW_018173386.1:0-226 GCF_001263595.1 Phalaenopsis equestris
ACATTGAGTAGAGCTTCCTTGTATAAAATGAAGCAACTTGCCTCAACACTCAGCTAGTTTTAATCATGGGTGTAATAACAGACTGAACACTTTTGCAGTCATTATCTTTCTCATTCCTTCTCCATGATTTTATAATATTTTCAAGACCCACAAAACAATCGGTGAGGGAGCTTGTGGGCTTGGATACACCATGATAGATATTATTTGTGGACTCACTTCTTTGTGT
>NW_018173387.1:0-226 GCF_001263595.1 Phalaenopsis equestris
AGAACATCTCAAAATAATAAAAAACCACCAAAAATTTGTCCATAATCGACTCCACCTCCTCCGACATTGTAAAAGGAAAGTAAAATTAAAACAATGACATAATCTTCTCATGCCAGTATTTTCAAACAAGAAGAAAGAGTAAGAAAAACTGCTCATAAAGCATGAAGAAAATAGGAAGGAAAACTTCATTAAATAAAAAAAAATTCACTAGATAAGTGTTTACAAA
>NW_018173388.1:0-226 GCF_001263595.1 Phalaenopsis equestris
GGGGTTGCTCCTCAGTCCCGAGGTTAATTTCTTTCCATTCATGCACTGTTGATTTAATAGTTTCTTCAAATTCTGATAGAGCATCATATATCAACTGATATACGGAATCATCCTCTAGATCGAGGCAGTCCTCTTCCAATCCACTAATAACAATCATACAAAATTTAGAGTGATCGACTGGCTCTACAATGCCAAATTTGAGACCTTCTTTCAAATTAGGAGTTTG
>NW_018173389.1:0-226 GCF_001263595.1 Phalaenopsis equestris
AATCTTGAATTTAGCATCCTAAAAGTAGTGGTGAGTGTAAAGTGCGCTGAAAATAAGAAGAAGGGCACAGCATGGAGAAGAAACCCATATGAGAGACACAAGAAATATGGAATGCACTAGAGAATTTGTTCAACAACAAATTCATGAATTGAGAGGCCAGATGTTGGGCCAGATGATAGTGTTGATTAGAGTAATGCTAGGAGGAAGGGAGCAAGTTTCTCAGAAG
>NW_018173390.1:0-226 GCF_001263595.1 Phalaenopsis equestris
ATGAAATGCAGTTAAAAGAACTAAGTTAACTAACTGATGCAAGGTTTTTGTGTTTTATTTTTGTAAATATTTTTAAATATTACAAAACACAAACACGATAGTTCTAAAAATAAATATACAATTCTAATCTAAATAAAAATAACTTTTGTAAAGTTAATTTTATCTATTAAAATCTTTAAAATGTCTAACTGGTAATAATAATACAAGTATATGTATCGCTCAAGTA
>NW_018173391.1:0-226 GCF_001263595.1 Phalaenopsis equestris
CTTTCACTCACAACCTTAATCCTAACTTTGTTCAACTTTGGCCCCTGACCCTTTGGAAGACTCCTAGGCCCTTAGCCCTAGGCTAGGGCTTACCTACGACAAATACATGTAGGACCCAAAATAAAGATTTCATTGGTCCATAGCTTGAATAAGGAAGTTGACACCCCAATTTCACCTAAAGTCCCCCAACCTAGCATTTTGCCCCCCAAATCTACCCAATTTACCA
>NW_018173392.1:0-226 GCF_001263595.1 Phalaenopsis equestris
AAGTCTTTCTTTGAAAATACAAAATATGTTCAAATACAGCGTTGTCTAGGTGTACCGCCTTCCAGATCTGAGGCATAGGCTTTGATGAAGCTTGTGCTTCAGATATTTTTTCTTGTTCTTTTTAGGAGAAATTTTATATAAGCATTCTCTTAGGTCAATAAATTATTTTTATTTATTAAAATTTTATTTGGAAAAGCATGGTGTTTGTTGTAGTCTTTGGTGAACT
>NW_018173393.1:0-226 GCF_001263595.1 Phalaenopsis equestris
CTTCAAAATGTGTCTAAATTCGATGTATTCTCCAACGGATGCCTCCTTTCACAAGTTTTTAATAATATTTTCATTCCTGGTGGTCATAACCACCCTCTTTAGCTAATAAGTGCTTCAAATGTCTCTTCAACATTCGACCAAATGACTAAAACCTCCGAATAACTACCTCTGGCGCTTAAGCGTGGGGCCTATGGTGCTTAGGCGCGGCCTTCTCTGTTTCACCGGC
>NW_018173394.1:0-226 GCF_001263595.1 Phalaenopsis equestris
AATAAGCCCCCAAGCAAAATATATATGTCAGTGGGCCTTACTTTAAAAAATTATAAATTTATTACATTAAATATTACTTAGGTGGCTTAATCTAATTGAAACTCGAACACCGTTAGGTGCTTCAATCGATAGGGTAATTCATTTAGAATGATATGCAACTTCTTTAAAATTTTGCCTCTTACACAGCAAAATTTTTTTTTAATTTTAAAATATAATAAATTTAATA
>NW_018173395.1:0-226 GCF_001263595.1 Phalaenopsis equestris
ATTAATCACTAATATGATTCAAAAGTTTACATGTCACGTGTTATCATTTTAAAATAGGACGTTTCACAAACATAACACTCAATTTCTATGTATTTATATATCTAACACAAGAAACTTTTATTTTTTTTTTCATTTAGAACATGTTATCTCTGTCAAGTAAAGGTGTATGAAATCATTTGGAGCAGCTACAACTTATTTAATAATCTGCTGATAAGTTGATTAAAAA
>NW_018173396.1:0-226 GCF_001263595.1 Phalaenopsis equestris
TCTATGTAAATGCCCCTATATATTTAAATTCACGGCCAAGTTATAGTACAAATAACCCCGGCTCAACATGGAGGATCAGGACCCACCGGTCCAGCACCCTCCACTTTCCGGCGAAGATCCAGCCCGTTTCCGCGGCGTCCGGCGGCGCCCGTGGGGCAAATTTGTGGCGGAGATACGCGATTCAACTCGCGGCGGTGTTCGGCTCTGGCTTGGGACCTTCGACACC
>NW_018173397.1:0-226 GCF_001263595.1 Phalaenopsis equestris
ACTCATTTATATTTTTTTATTTAATATTTATCTTTCGATGTTTAATAAATATTGATAAATCATGTTAGATCCTTTTAAAGTTGTCAAACTATTTTTGGGATTTATCACGATTTACTTATTAACATACCAAACAGTTTTTGGGATTTAATCGTCTTATGATTTGATATATACGGATTTACATGATTTATTAAATCCTATTTAAAGTAAATCTTATTTGCAACTAATG
>NW_018173398.1:0-226 GCF_001263595.1 Phalaenopsis equestris
TACCTCTAGCAGATAATTGACAGGTTTACAAATATTGGAAGAAGTAGAAAGAAATGTCAGATCTCAGTAATTCTTAGTATGACTGTATCATTGTTTCAGTAGGTAGCCCACATCTCAGTATGTTGTTGGATTCCTTTCCTAGATCCAGGGGAAGGGGAAGCGATATATCCACCGACTACATTCACCATGAGTAGGAGTTGTTTCTTTTTATTTTATTTTTGGGGGA
>NW_018173399.1:0-226 GCF_001263595.1 Phalaenopsis equestris
TACTGAGCCTTAATATTGGCAAACCTCTCATAATCAAAGTAAAGTCTTCCTTTTCCTCTCTTAGTTTTAGTATCGATAATCTATAAAAATTCCAAAAACATTCACATAAATTTCAAACAATATTCTTGAACTTCCAACAACATTTTTCTAAGGTAAGAAACATTCTACCATAGATTCATCAGTCATTTCTTCCAAAAAATCTAGAATTTCAGCACATGAGCAATGT
>NW_018173400.1:0-226 GCF_001263595.1 Phalaenopsis equestris
AATTTGGAAGGGATATTTTCCAGATTTCTCTAGAGACAATAAAATAAATTTTCTACTATTAACCAGAAAAATTTTGCTGCACGCGGAGATTTTACAGGACATAGGAAAGGCAAGGAAAGAGAATCTAATGCTGCACTCGGGAAAAGAAAGATTTCTTTCTGGAAGGAAAGCGGAGCGGAGCCCACGAGCGGAGTGTAGCGGAAGGATCTGTCCAATCGGGAGAGTT
>NW_018173401.1:0-226 GCF_001263595.1 Phalaenopsis equestris
CGAAATAAGTTTATATCCGTTTACGATGAAGCAACCCTAGCCAGCGAGAAAATATTACGTCTGGACGTCTAACTACTGGCCGCCACGTTGTCATACACCTCATCCGTGGCCGACGTGACGGTCAATGGTTGGTCGTCCAGACGCGCAGACGTCCAGAAGCAATATTTTTTCTTAGCCAGCACTCCCAAGTTATCTTGAGTGGCGCCAAGACGTCGATATGTAATAT
>NW_018173402.1:0-226 GCF_001263595.1 Phalaenopsis equestris
GGTTATCAAACAATACTCACTCTATTCTCATTAATGATCAGACAAAGGGGTCTATTATTGCTAATAGAGGATTGAAACAAGGGGACCCCTTAACACCTACTATCTTCATTTTGGCCATAGATTATTTTTGCAGAATTCTCAACATAAACAACCTCTCCCATAACTACTTTAGGTATCATCATAGATCTAATATGGTCATTTCTCATCTTATTTATGCTGATGATAT
>NW_018173403.1:0-226 GCF_001263595.1 Phalaenopsis equestris
AAAAAAAAACAGATTGTTCTTCATTTCATACCTGCAATCATAACATAGATACAAACCCAAATATACATTGCACACTAAAGTTTATTAATGTAAGCAGTTATTAGACTTAAATCACATTGAACACACAAATTAAATAGAAATAAACATAATGCATTTAACCAAAATACTAAAACATTTGCACAGAAAAAAAAACTTATTCATTTGAAATGTCTCAAAGAAACAAATA
>NW_018173404.1:0-226 GCF_001263595.1 Phalaenopsis equestris
ACTATAACACTGAAAAAGGAGGAACTTGGTTGCCTTCATTGGGATTTCAGATGTGATAATAACCAATAGCGACATATAGGTCATCCATAAAAACCCTTAAGGCCATATGCCTCGTCATAGACCTCCAAAACCAAAAAAAAAACTCTTATGATCAAGGAGAATACTGTGTAATGAAGTATCACAAATATGAAGTAATTTAGCATCATGAATACTGTGTAATGAATAT
>NW_018173405.1:0-226 GCF_001263595.1 Phalaenopsis equestris
CCTAAATAATACATAACTAATTCCTAATTCCAATTAGGTCTAAACAACATTATAACTAATTAATTTATTAAGTTTTATCTCAATAAGACTTAACTAAACCATAAAATCTATGTAAGTCTAACCTACATTAAACCTATTTAACCTATTGAGTCTTACCTAAATAACACTTAATTTATCGCAAAACCTTAATTAGTTCTAACATACATTAGACCTAATTAACATATTA
>NW_018173406.1:0-226 GCF_001263595.1 Phalaenopsis equestris
TTTAAATAAATGCGGCAGGCCGGCAATAATGACAAAAGAAATACTTTTAGAAGAGTTTTTCAAAGATTCAACGCGGAAATAGAAAATGTAGGGCTGGCTATAGAGATTTAGGGTCCGTTCAGGGTAGCTTGTGCGTTTCAGGATAAGCCTGCGGGCCGGCCGCAGGGGTCGACCCACGGCCTGCTTTAGTCTAAAAACTCAAACGCAGTTTCAGATAAGCTGGTGA
>NW_018173407.1:0-226 GCF_001263595.1 Phalaenopsis equestris
ACTCCAATTAAATGAACTAATTAATAATACACTTAGAGCTCACTAATGGACTGTATTAACAAGTTGATATATGTTTCATGGGTTGCGAAGTAAAGCATTCTTGCTATTTTGGAGTAATTACAAATGAATGTTTAGGAACACATTTTAATTAAAAAATAGTCTAATGGTATTGAATTTCAACTATATACCTCATTGAGACAATTCAATATTACAAATAAATTTACCT
>NW_018173408.1:0-226 GCF_001263595.1 Phalaenopsis equestris
AAATTGAAGTTTAGATGTTAGATATGTGAATACATGGGAACTGAGTGGTATGTATGAAAATCTTCCACCAATCTAATGTGTAAGGAGATACATGAGAGATGTGTGGACTATGCATTTTGGTATAGCTTTGTTTGAGAAGTGAGGAAATGAAATGGCACATCATTAGAAGATAGAAGGAATAAAAGGCATGCAACTTATGACAAAAAACATTAGTTATGAGAATTTT
>NW_018173409.1:0-226 GCF_001263595.1 Phalaenopsis equestris
TACAAAACTAACTATTTGTTTATCATTATATATATATTTAGGGTATATATATATATTGAAGATTGGTCAGAGGCTATTATTCGTTTCCCTCGGCCAATCTCATGTGCCAAATAATTCAATCCCGCATATGGGCCGTGATCCCAGCGATCTTACAAACTTCCAACCAAAGAGTCGGGCTGGAAATGATTCCTTTTGTTGGAGAGGCATGAAATGTGATATTTATGTA
>NW_018173410.1:0-226 GCF_001263595.1 Phalaenopsis equestris
ATATATATATATATTATGTAAATGCCTAAAATAAAATAAAATAAATAAATACTCCAAACTCTGACCACTTTTCAAATTAACTTTTATTATGGGAGCCCAAAGTGCAATATGTGCAATTAAAACTTATAACATTATTAGGGAAATTACACCGGTCAAGTGCTAGAAAATTTGCATAGATGATATTCAACTCATATGTATTTACATATCTAAAACTTAAAACTTTAAT
>NW_018173411.1:0-226 GCF_001263595.1 Phalaenopsis equestris
AAGACACGTGTACATCAAAGACCTAAGAGGACTCAAGTGCATAAATTTCATCAAAAGGCTACAAGCCTCGAAAGATACCGATTCATTTCATGCTTCTATAAGGCATAAGCCCCAGAGAGAATAACCTTGGAAGACAAGAGCCTCAGAAGGTACACGATTCATCATTTTATAAAGTGTGTGCTAACTTTACGTGCAGAATTTTGCATAAATAAGAAGTCATAACAAC
>NW_018173412.1:0-226 GCF_001263595.1 Phalaenopsis equestris
TTTAAATCTTACCCCAACCCTTAAGATCCTACGACCGCGAGATTAGGGTTGTCAAAACGAAGCTTTTTTCGGGAACAAATTGTGTTCGGCTCGCTTAAAAAACAGCCGAACACGAACGCACTTTTTTAGTTCGAAATACAAACAAAACGAACATGAAGAGTGATATTTTTTATCAAGCAAGACAGGAGCTGAGCCTGAGTTCGCTCGTGTTCGGCTCGTTTACACC
>NW_018173413.1:0-226 GCF_001263595.1 Phalaenopsis equestris
TTGATATTGCTTCTCACTTAAATGAGATATCTATGTTCCTAAAAAGATCTCAATTGCAGATGATTGTACAAATGATGATGACGCAATGTGTCAATCCATCATGTTTAGTATGCAGATGATATTGTAAACATACAATATATAAACATGATGCTGCTGACAAATAGGATGGAGGTGATAGTGGTTCCAAGGAAGCTCAAATATTGAAGTGTTAGTTAGAAGATGCAAT
>NW_018173414.1:0-226 GCF_001263595.1 Phalaenopsis equestris
AGCTGCAACGAGAAAGAAGATCTCATTGCTTGTCTTCTATGCAAGGCGAGGGTGATTTTCTTCTTCGCAGCAACTTTGCGCCACAACTCTTCGCCAGAACTCTGCACCGAAACTTTTTCCCTCAACTCTTTGTCGCAACCCTATGACACAACTCTTCAGCGCAAACTCTACACCGCAATACTGCACCGTAACTCTTCCCCGCAATTCTCTACTGCAACACTTCACC
>NW_018173415.1:0-226 GCF_001263595.1 Phalaenopsis equestris
CTCTCCCCTTTTGCTCTATCTAATCTCTCTTGAACTCTAACTCTCCCATACACTCTCTCCTCTTCAAATAAAAGAAAGCTTTCTCTATCCCCTTTTTGCTCTATCTAGCTTTCTCTCCTTCATTAACATTATATCACTCTCACACTCTTTACCTCTCAAGGAAGGATGTTAGTGAGAATGAGAGAGATTTCTGTCCCTTTCTCTTCTCATCTCTTTCTCATTCTCT
>NW_018173416.1:0-226 GCF_001263595.1 Phalaenopsis equestris
TTCACTAATTTAATCGGGACATGCATCATAGGGCTCTCAAATATTGATTTAGCATGTCCCAACTCAAAAAATCAATCTTCAGGTTAGGTAGAGGTTAAAAAATTTAACCTGTTTAATATTTCAAGTTGGGTTTGTGTTGACGTGCCAACTCAAAATTGACTTGAAATAGAGCCACGAACCCGATTTTGACCTGAATAATTGTTATTCCTTATATTAAACGAGATAT
>NW_018173417.1:0-226 GCF_001263595.1 Phalaenopsis equestris
GCTCTTGTCCTCTTGAATATCTCCCATAGATTGGTTGTGAAAGTACAAGTTGTAGAAGGGTCAATAAGGAGATTCAACAGTTTAATATTTTCCAATCCAAGCATGTTTCCTAAAAATCCGTACCAAACCATCTTCAATACGACCAGTTGTCAGAAAAATTATAGGTGGGTTCCGTGGAAGCGGTCGGTCGCCCGAATGGAAATCCTGATAAGGGCGTTTAATATAT
>NW_018173418.1:0-226 GCF_001263595.1 Phalaenopsis equestris
TATTTAGAGGTACAACCCTCTCATAGCTCGTACGGTACTAGCTCTTTTTGTTCTAGTTCTGGCTAAAATTCGTATGATGCTTTGTTTTGATCCATCTGATGGAAGGTTAAAGACACCCTATGGTGTCGCACCCCTGGGATGCAGTTTTTGGTGACATCTGCCTCGTTTCCTTTCAGGACAAAAAATGAACCAACTAGCAGCGGAATCTCTACAACTCCTCTGAACT
>NW_018173419.1:0-226 GCF_001263595.1 Phalaenopsis equestris
AGAAGATGACTTTGCTGTTGGCTGTTATTTTTGTTTCTTCCTTTTGCTTTTGAGTATCGGTTTTTCTATGGCTTCTGGGACTCTTTTTTCTTTGGATAGTTTGCTGATGATCTTCGATACTGGAGGACCTTCTAATATGTGCAAACTAAATTTTGATAACCTTTTTGGATCTCTATTTTGCGACTCTCACATTGGAATACTCTTCACATGGCTTGGAGGCTGGATT
>NW_018173420.1:0-226 GCF_001263595.1 Phalaenopsis equestris
ATGACAAATTGGTCCTCCCAAGGACATTCAAAGTTTTTGATCTCATACTTGTGTTTAAAATGCCTATTCTTGCACGACGCAAGATAGGCAAAAAGTTCGAGGCAACTTGGGAGGGACCATTTGTCACAGAAAAGATCTACACAGGAGGGGCCTACTAGCAATTCGATTTTCGAGGTGAATGACCCATGTTACCGATCAACAGACGATACCTGAAGACATACTACGC
>NW_018173421.1:0-226 GCF_001263595.1 Phalaenopsis equestris
AACTCTAGAATTGGTAAAGGAAATTCATCCTTTGGGCAAGCCATGTTTAGGTCTTTGAACTCTACACATACCCAAATTTGACCATTTTTCTTCTTTACTGGACCTTTGTTAGCTAACCATGTCAGGTTTTTTTCTTCGAACAAAATTGGCTTTAAGCAGCTTTCTGACTTCAGCAATGACTTATTGCTCGATTTCAACATGCATCTGTCTTGAAGCTTGTTTAACA
>NW_018173422.1:0-226 GCF_001263595.1 Phalaenopsis equestris
TTTTTTTTGTAAGAAAAGGGTTTCATATCGGAAGGATATCCTACCCATGTGACATCACATCTGCTCAAGAACTTTTTAAGCTTATCGAATCTGGAAGGAAAATGTTGGGATTGACATCCAACCTGAGATCTAATCTAGACATGGAGCCTGAGGAAAAAAGCCAGAGCAAATTAGGAAGGAAAAATCTGTGACTCACATCCAACTTAGAAGGTGATTAGATCGAGCA
>NW_018173423.1:0-226 GCF_001263595.1 Phalaenopsis equestris
TATATCATCTAATATCTCCAATAATCAATTCATATATTAGGAGATAAATAAAATAACATAAAATAGGAAAACAATGAAATAAACCTTAATATGAGGATAATTTATTTCTCATAACTTCTCACAGGAATAAAGTATTTTCTAATATAACTTCAAATACTTCCCCTCAAGTTGAAACATTATTGAAAACTCTATTCAACATGGATTTGAAAACATCAAACAATGGGCG
>NW_018173424.1:0-226 GCF_001263595.1 Phalaenopsis equestris
ATAGGTTATCAAAAGGTGATTATTTCGTATGGGACAGTCCTAATGCTTTCATGCTCACACTAAGCAATTGGGCAGAGGATGAATCTCTCACATCAGAATGGGTAGTGGCTCCTCACCTCACGGAACCTCCAAAATAAACTAAATCACTTTGACGTGGGTATCCGAATACGTCATAACACATATGGGTTGTAAGGGTAGAGGAGAAATCATTGTATCCCAAACGGGC
>NW_018173425.1:0-226 GCF_001263595.1 Phalaenopsis equestris
TTTTTTTCGGGAAAAATGAACCTAAAAAATAATATGAATAATTTAAACCCACTACTTCACGACGAGAAATTACATTCTTAACCACTATGGTGCAGGTTAGTGTGCTTTAAAATTTTAGATTTAGATTTCTTAGGTTTTTTGATTGGATATATATTTTTTTAATCTAAATTTATTTCAACAAAATATAAAAAACTTAATAAAATTGTGCATAAAAATTTATTTTTTG
>NW_018173426.1:0-226 GCF_001263595.1 Phalaenopsis equestris
TGACAGAGAGGACGAATTAAATTGTGGGACACTGGCGTCGACGGGCCACTGTCAGTTCAACCCCGATTTCTAGAGGATTCAACGAATCTGGATGCATTTTGAAGAATTTTTGGAGGCACTTATTGAAGAACCGATTCTAGGCTTTATTTGGGGCCAATATGAGATCAGAAAAGAGACTCTTTCTGCCATTTCATTCCCTCCATTCAACTTTCTACACATCACACAT
>NW_018173427.1:0-226 GCF_001263595.1 Phalaenopsis equestris
GAAAACTTGTTGTGTTTCCCGCTAAAAGTGTTGCGCGATTGCAAATCCCTCAGGTGCCTAGCAACGAGGAGCCGAGAGAATGACGAGCCTGGTCTAGTCTTTCTAGCACAAAAGGGAGGTTATGATGGAACTACAAAAAGAAATATCTACCACGCCTTAGTCGGTCGCTCGTTCCTTCATCGATCTTCATGCATAAATGAAGCAAGTTTGCCCTTCTTTGGTTACC
>NW_018173428.1:0-226 GCF_001263595.1 Phalaenopsis equestris
AGGGGAACTCCAAGAGACGAGCCGTGAGCGCAACCAGCGGTGGAGTGCCGCGTGTGAGGAGGCGAGAAGGTGCTCGGCTGGACTGCGGCCGATCTCCTCGGTCTCGGGACGCCGAAGGGCTGCGGGAGGGAGCTAGGGCACGGGACCGAGCCAGGGGATGTCGAGGAAAAAAAAAATAGAGCGTATGGGATGCTTTTTAATCGAGTTTACGCAAGCCAGGGAAAAC
>NW_018173429.1:0-226 GCF_001263595.1 Phalaenopsis equestris
AAAAAATAATCAAAGGTTAAGAAACCAATCACATAGCATAACAACAACAATGTATGTGATAATGTAGCAACCGAACTATCGAGGATGAGAGAAGGGATATAATGCATCGAGTTGTTATCCATAGAAACTAGCTCATGGACTGAAAACCAAAGTCTCACAAAAAGGCTTATCTATGGCTCAAAGTTTCAAGACCAAGTCATGATAATATGAGTGAAACTCATAGAAA
>NW_018173430.1:0-226 GCF_001263595.1 Phalaenopsis equestris
AATGTGGCAAAATAAGTTCTATTTGTTTCAAAATTCCTGGGTAAGCTTGTTGGAATTGGAGCAGTATTCTGTGGCAAAGCACTACCAGCAAAAGTTGAGGGTTCAGTGCCCTTAACAATAGCTCTTGTAGAATGACCTTTAGTTGCTCCACCTGGTCTAAGCTGGGGATGTAACCTTTAGTATTTCTCATGGAAATGCACATATAGTTTGCAATGGTTACAATAAT
>NW_018173431.1:0-226 GCF_001263595.1 Phalaenopsis equestris
ATAAATAAGTGCCTCAACATCAATAGGTCTTCCAGTCTGCATACAATAATTGAGGAACACACATTCTTTCATTACTTCCTTTTTATTTGTAATAGGAAGCAAATTAGAAGAGATAAAAAAGTGCCAAGGCTTAAACAATGAATTCAATCTTGTAGTAGGAAAACTAAACTTGGAATCACTTTTCAATTTCTAACGTTAGTTGTTTGATATGCCTAAAATATATAGT
>NW_018173432.1:0-226 GCF_001263595.1 Phalaenopsis equestris
AAACATTGAATTTGAAATAGAGTCTCCGCCTCAATTGTCAGTTTTCTTGAAGGTTATTTCTGGAATCTCTTTTCTTTTCTCTGGCGAGAGTAACTGTTAATCCCCAGCGGAAGCAATTGTTACTCAATTCTACACTTTGTTTTAAGTCTATCAACTTAGGAGTCTGTGTTGTACTTGACTCGGAACAAACTATGGAGGTGGTTCCGTGTACAGTGGCGACAAGCTC
>NW_018173433.1:0-226 GCF_001263595.1 Phalaenopsis equestris
AATAAACCTTAAAAAGTGCAACTCATAAGTAATCCCCAAAAATAAAGAGTACAATTCATAACCATAACCGTAAAAGATCAACAACAGAATATTCAAAAATATAGCATAAAAAGTATGAATTAAAACACTTCATCTGTGGTAAAAATTAGAAATAAAAGAACACCATAATTAAATGGAATATGCATTGCCTGTAAAATTCTTTACCCAACTGATGTTGTTCTGCTTC
>NW_018173434.1:0-226 GCF_001263595.1 Phalaenopsis equestris
GTGTTCACATGCAAGGCATCGTCGATTGGGAGCGCGTCGCGTGGAGCTTTGGAGTCGTCTTAGGTTCGCGTAGCGCTGAGTCAGATAAGTAGGAAAGTAGCATTTAATTGATTAAAATAATTCAAAAAACTTCCAAAATTCAAAACTTTGTGCAAGAAAATCATAGAAATAAAATAAAAATACCCCTATGCTCAGTGAATAGAGAAGAATCATGTGGACCAAAAAT
>NW_018173435.1:0-226 GCF_001263595.1 Phalaenopsis equestris
TTTTTTTTTGAATTTCAAAAGAATAATATTAAATCTAGAACTTGAAGGCTATAGTGATAAAAACCTTCACTTTTTTCGAGATTTTTCTTAAAAGATCACATTTCTTAGGATGTATAATTAGTTAAGGTCTTACATTTATAGAGAATTTATATCTTTGAATAAAACAAAACATATCTTGCCTAGACACAGAGAAAAAAAATAATAATGTACACAAAAAATTTATAAT
>NW_018173436.1:0-226 GCF_001263595.1 Phalaenopsis equestris
TCATTGTTCGTATTGTTCTTGCCTAAAGAGAACCGAATCCATGATTTAAACAACTTCAATAAACAAGGGCAAAATTGACAGTTTTTCAGAAACAGCTGGCCCACAGCTGGCCCACAGCTGTTTTCACACAGCCGCAACAAACAAACAACAAGTTTCCCTGCAACAGTTTCTTGGAGTAGCGCAGCTGCAATTGAAAAACCGAGAAGCTGCAGCTACGCGAAACAAA
>NW_018173437.1:0-226 GCF_001263595.1 Phalaenopsis equestris
CTTACCCAAATTAGGTTTAATTAACCCACATCTAACTAGACTTAACCCCAAATAAGTCTAATTAATCAATGAAACCTTATCCAAATTAGGTTTAATTAAAATTAATCTAATTTGACTTAACCCCAAATAAGTCTAATTGATCTATTAAACCTTATCAAAATTAGATTTAATTAACATTAACGTAATTAGAATTAAACCCAAATAAGTCTAATTAATCAATTAAACC
>NW_018173438.1:0-226 GCF_001263595.1 Phalaenopsis equestris
AATTTAAGAACTGAGATGGAAGGATTGAAAAGTGGTTTAAACTATAAAAGATAGCTCAGGTGAAAATACAGCAGCGAATGCTCTATTAGTTTCCCTTTCAAGCGCAGAATGATCCAAATTAGGCAAAATGATGTGATTTTGGGGTGGATTTAAATCAGATACTGCCTTGAAAAAGAGGAATTTGGGATTTCTCAAAACAACAAACTGTGTCCAATCAAGAAGAAAA
>NW_018173439.1:0-226 GCF_001263595.1 Phalaenopsis equestris
AATTCTTTGCTATTGTAGGTGTTTGCTATTGTACCAGATTAAATAATATGTTGATTAACATGGACCAAAACATATTTGGGTTCCCAATTTAGTTATTTGGTTTCCTTATATAAGAATATCTCGATAGAGAAATAAATGAAGGCATGTGATACTTAGAATAATAGCTCTAGGTACATGTTTACATAAATATGTAAATTCACGGCAATTGAATCAAAAGATTCAGAAT
>NW_018173440.1:0-226 GCF_001263595.1 Phalaenopsis equestris
AACAACTGATTTGCAGCTGTTTCTGGATAAATGATTATTCTGCCCCTGAACTGAATAAGTTATTAAACTGTTTGATTTATGCGGTTTGAGAACAACTGATTTACAACTGTTTGTGGAAAAATGACCATTTCGACCACGCGCACTGGAGCTGTTTGCAACAGTAATATAATAGGAACACATTTAATATACTAAAATCCAAAAAATACTACATTACAGTTTAAAGAAA
>NW_018173441.1:0-226 GCF_001263595.1 Phalaenopsis equestris
GGTGGTCAACAGGAGTGTGGAGACATACCTGCATTTTTTTTGTTTCTGATACGCCAAAGCTATCGACCAAGTGGATTGCATGGGTTGAATATTGGTATAACACGTACCACACCGCATCACAAGCTGCCCTTTTTAAGATATTTTATTGGCGGGATCCATCTCACTTGGTACATTATGGGCATGACGCCACACCAGTATCTAGCACAAATCAGTACTTGGAGGAGAG
>NW_018173442.1:0-226 GCF_001263595.1 Phalaenopsis equestris
CAGAGAGAGAGAGAGAGAGGGCATTTCTGCTTTCTCAGGATGAATGTTGCTAAGCTGGCAGCGTCGACCTAACCAACTCGAAGCTGCATAATGTCTGTTTTATTATTTCTCAACATTCTGGATTAAATTTTTATGCTTTTACTGTTCAATGAAGTTTGTATGATTATTTTTTGAGTAATTAAAAAATATTAATTTTGTTATTAATTATTGCTTCGATCTACACACT
>NW_018173443.1:0-226 GCF_001263595.1 Phalaenopsis equestris
GCTCGATTTAAATATTCATGTTCGTGTTCGGCTCTACATTGGCTCATTAAAATTAAATTGAAAAAAATATATGTAAAGTATTTGATTCGAACATCGACCAAATGTGTACAATCACATTATCACACAATGTGTTACGATTTAAACTTAGATAAGAATATATATAATACATTATTATATAAAAAATATATTTAATATATTATTTTATAAATAATTATATAATTTTTTT
>NW_018173444.1:0-226 GCF_001263595.1 Phalaenopsis equestris
CCTCATTCATGAGTCGTGTGAAGGTACTAGATGTGATAAATAATTCATAGAACATAACCTTCCACTCATACAATCATTCTTGTGTTTTAAACATTGTTTTACATTCATCTCCCAAACTCCGTATTTGATATTATCCACTCCGTAAGTCAAGTTTAGAAGAACACCTAGCTCAAACGAGTTTATCTAGCATTTCTTCTACTCTCAACACAAAAAACTTGATAGCAAT
>NW_018173445.1:0-226 GCF_001263595.1 Phalaenopsis equestris
AATTATGTTATTTTGTCGTTACTAATACTTTATTTAAAAAAAAGAGATGAACATATTACTACTTATAATAATGAATCTAATTAATCATAAATTGATTATTTGTTATGAGAAAAAGAGATTGTGAATAATGTAAGGATTGTAAGATCATTCTGAGTGAAAATTTAAGTAACTAACATTGATTACTAGTATTGAATTTTAAAATGAGGAGTTGCAAGTTAAATAGTAC
>NW_018173446.1:0-226 GCF_001263595.1 Phalaenopsis equestris
AGAATAAAAAGTGTGGGGGTATTTGATTTGTTTAAAAAGTGGGTCAGAAATAAAAATTAACCAATTTTCTAGTAGGTTAGAGGCTGTTTGGGACCACTTTTTTTTTTTATTTTTATTTTACTTTGTTCATATTTTAATTTGAAAGAAAGCATGTACGGCATTTTTGATTAAGATATGATTATTTTTAAAAACACTCAAAACATTTTAAATTATATTAAGTGCTTTA
>NW_018173447.1:0-226 GCF_001263595.1 Phalaenopsis equestris
GGGATGGTGTGTGCACAGTTAATTGGGGTTTGGTGGACTATGGAGGTATGGAGAAGTCTGTCCTTGTTTGAGCAGAAATTTTGAGCTCAAACTTGGGCTCTCCTAGAGGGAATCAGAGGGGGAAAATGGTGGGCTTGAGTAGAGGTGCTCTTGGATTGTCTCTGGCAATATTTTGATAGAGTTTCCTCAAGAACTTTGATCATCTCCCCTTTGGTTGTGAAGGGGG
>NW_018173448.1:0-226 GCF_001263595.1 Phalaenopsis equestris
TGATTGTTGCAATGGAGACTCCAGGTATGCGGATAAGTTGTTATCTATGCTTAATCAAATAGCTACTGACTGTATCACTAAAATCTCTTTCAATAGAGAACATCAGGACAATTGAGTGATTAATGTTAGTAAGTTCCATAGCATCTCTAAGGCCATATACACTAAATTGTACTGTTGGCAAGATGTTCCATGGGTGAAACTATCTGGAACAAATATCTCACCCCCT
>NW_018173449.1:0-226 GCF_001263595.1 Phalaenopsis equestris
TAACAATAGAGCACAAGGTTTATAATAATAACACTATTCTTTTTACTCATTGAGATATAATTTTTTCCAAGGAAAAAAGTTTTTTTAGGTTTTCTTCATTCCACATTTGAGGGATTCATTTTTCTATGTAGATTGTTAGCTTGTACGCTCCAAAGGCGACTCATTTGTTTATGATGAAGGGCCCATTCTTAAACTAGTCGAGCTTTCCCACAGCTTGTCCTCTCAC
>NW_018173450.1:0-226 GCF_001263595.1 Phalaenopsis equestris
AATGCATTGTTAAGAATTTAAAAGCATATTGAATAGCTTAAATGAATAAAGACTTGAAGAAAAATTTGACCTACCAATTGCCCTTTTGTTCGTGCCCCGTTTTGTTTTGATTGAAACGTCTCTTCACATTTACCTTTTTAGAACTTCATTTCCGCATGGCCTATGCTCAGACGAACATAGCGAGGAAATGTAAGAACGAACCAAGCAAATAAGAACAAGAAAATCA
>NW_018173451.1:0-226 GCF_001263595.1 Phalaenopsis equestris
AAAGCTGCTTCCTGGAGAAGCAGCTTATCAGGAATCGTTCGAAAGTTGCTGATGAGAAACATGAGTCTATTTGAGAGAATTGTTGTGATGTTGTTTCTGATTAGAAAGTCTATTTTGCCCTTATATATGTAATATATTCGAATAAGCATATTTTTCAGAATAATTACAACTAAATAACAAAAAGAGCAAGTGAATTTCAAATAAATAATTACAACTAATATATTTG
>NW_018173452.1:0-226 GCF_001263595.1 Phalaenopsis equestris
CAAAACGTAGTTTACCCAAACAAATAAAACTAAGATGTGATGCCGCATCGCCACCCCTAAACGGCCCTTAATTTGATACTAATTGATGGTTTAAAAGTGTCCCACAATGAGGATGAATTAAGTTTAGAAAAATGTTTTTTGCTTTAAAAAAAGTCCGTCAACAATTTTACTTCTAAAGAAGAAATCTGGATCTATGATTATATAGAGTTACTTGACACCAAATAAG
>NW_018173453.1:0-226 GCF_001263595.1 Phalaenopsis equestris
CTGTCTATTGTACGAGTTAAAATGAAAGTTATCCAATCAGAGACAAAATAGTAGCACTTCTCTTTTGAATAAGCCAAAGACATTTCCCTAACAAGCCCCCAAGAAAAAGGCTACAATATTTCTTTTTCATGGATGGCAAGCATCCCCTCTCCCCTCGCTTCGTTTGCTTGCTTGTATAGAATGCCAAGTCCCACTCTTTGAGGTTCTATTTATTGTAGTAATAAGA
>NW_018173454.1:0-226 GCF_001263595.1 Phalaenopsis equestris
GCACTTCACAAAACTTTCATGATCCCTACATTTACAAACCTCAGCAAAATTTCAATTATTTGAGCTTGAGGTCCCAAATCTTTCCTCATCACCGTCAATCTTCACGAATTCCACGAATTTCCCATGAATTCGAAGCACAATATTTTAGAGCATGAGGATTTCACATATGATTCCGCATTTCTTAGCAATTGTTCACACGATGTTTTAGAGGATGAGGATTTCACAT
>NW_018173455.1:0-226 GCF_001263595.1 Phalaenopsis equestris
TAAGTACAAGTACAAGTATATAGACGTGATAATATTATAATTTGTTCATATGATCTTCAAAATTTGTTTGTTTTATGTCAATTTAATGAGTATTTATGCGAGTTAATCAACAAACAAAAAAAAATTGTACGAGTTTCTGGTTTTTAATTATTGTTTTCAATAAATGATCTTATAAATTTAAATATATAAATAATTGAATAAATTTTGAATTGATATATAATTATTA
>NW_018173456.1:0-226 GCF_001263595.1 Phalaenopsis equestris
TAAATTTAAACTCTTTGTCACAAAACTTTGTTTAGCTTAGTAAATTTAATTTTAAAGTTTATTAAATGATTTAATAAACTTAATTCTTTTAGTTACATTTTGATCCCAGTGAAATATAGTCATGTAAAATTTATAAAACTGACTCCGCTTTACAACATTGCCAAAATCTTGATGTGATATTTTATGAATAGTAATGTTAAGCACTTAATTTTGGGATTCTACGCAA
>NW_018173457.1:0-226 GCF_001263595.1 Phalaenopsis equestris
TAATATGTGGATCATTACAAAGCAATACGGAATTGGATGTCTGTATCCACTTCCTCTAAAGTTGATATTTTATAGAAACATGTCACTGTGTTGGGAAGGAATGCTCAAGATCTCAGATCCAACCCAAGAGGTAGTGGAAAAGATCAGATTGTGAAGGAAAGCATAAGGACTCAGATCCAACTCAAGAACTGATCAGGAATATATCACTACATTGGGAAGGAATGCT
>NW_018173458.1:0-226 GCF_001263595.1 Phalaenopsis equestris
AAGAATCTGGGTAACTTGAGTAAAATTTATTGCATGAGATACATGCAGTATCCGATTCCTAGAATTTAGGATGTATTTTGATGGGTCCTATTTAAAAATTTAAAAAACAAATCAAAATACATCCTGACTGTAGATCACCGGAATCGGACACCAATATCCGTATGCAATAATTTTTCTAACTTAAGATGTGGTTTCTACAGTATAATAAATTAAAGAGCAGGGTTAT
>NW_018173459.1:0-226 GCF_001263595.1 Phalaenopsis equestris
ATCCGGACAAATTCATCAACAATCATGTCAAATTAACATCAATTCGCGTGCAACATGTCACAAAATTATTTTGACCCGATTGGAGCCTTTTAATGAGTAAGATGAAAACATTGACCGATCCTCTCATAAGCAACCACCAAAGTCAAATATGACGTAAGCAGTGGCAAGTCAAACATCACACGCGCCACAGTGTCCACCTATGTATTTCAAATTTCTATAGGAGCTC
>NW_018173460.1:0-226 GCF_001263595.1 Phalaenopsis equestris
ATATATATTTCAATGCAATTTTTATTTTAATTTGGGATAATTACATACAAAGCACAAAAAATATTATCATTTGCAAATTAACCCCTTATGTGATTTTTTGAACTACAAAACCTATTCATTTACATGCCCACGATCAAAACCTCATGAATTTGATAAAAATGGAAAATATGGATTGAAATTTTATCACGATCTTCGATATTTGAGTGAAAATTTGAAAAATTAATGA
>NW_018173461.1:0-226 GCF_001263595.1 Phalaenopsis equestris
AATAATAATAATAATAATAATAATAAAATTAAAAAACGTGCTGGAATTATATTATTTAGTTACCATAAATAAAAAAGTGGTGGCTGAAAAGTAAATTAGAGAGCTGCTTTGGCCCGCCTTTATCTATTTAAAACACAAAAGAAGGGAGACAAAAACACATTTGAAAAAAACGGTCTTATTTTCTGCAAAGCACTTTCCCGCGGGCTCACCTTCGCCGGCGATCGAT
>NW_018173462.1:0-226 GCF_001263595.1 Phalaenopsis equestris
TTGTTGTTGTTGTTGTTGTTGTATATTTCTGTTACTGATTAGCAATGATGTTTTCATTTTGTTAACGATTGATCTGAAGGTAGACAGTATTTATTATATATAACATACTAGATTTTTTTTAAAGAGTATACCACTCAATTGCTATGTATTTACACATCTAGCACCTATACTTCAATTTTTACAAACATACCAACCTTAAATGCACATCAAAAGGTGCATTTCACTT
>NW_018173463.1:0-226 GCF_001263595.1 Phalaenopsis equestris
AATCTTATACTCTTATGCTAAATATTTTAAATATATTACTAACCTTTATTATTAAAAAATTTCACTTAATTTTACTATAACATTTATAAAATCCAAAGTATAGTTATCTAAAGCTAACACTACATACCACAATTTATGTTAAAATTTTTTTTTTTAAAAAAAAAAATTTAAGGACAAATAAGTTTTTGTTCTTAAAAAGTTTTTCTCCCTTCCCCCAAACTTAAAT
>NW_018173464.1:0-226 GCF_001263595.1 Phalaenopsis equestris
TATATATATATAGTTCTATTGTTACAAAGAAAATCATTATATAATAATATATTTTTACCAAAACGGGTAATTCTCTATGTCACAAGTTATTAATTTCTATCCAGCCTAAACAAATTATTAGATAAATATATCTAAACTGGGAGACAATATAGCTAAACTAAATAGGCATTCATGTTGGATTAATTTTGGGGCTACAATGTAATTAATAAATGTGTTGGGTCATCAT
>NW_018173465.1:0-226 GCF_001263595.1 Phalaenopsis equestris
ACCTAGGGGAGTAAACGAGACGAACACGAGCGAGCTCAGGCTTAGCTCGTGATCGATTGGTTATATTTTGACCTCAAAAAGTGTGTTCGTATTCGACTCATTTGCTTAACGAGCAGAACATGAGATGTTCACGAACAGGGTGTCGTTTTGAGAGCCCTGATCACGTAGCCATAAGACATTAAGGGTTGGGGCAAAATTTAAAAATTATTGCTTTTATTAAAACATC
>NW_018173466.1:0-226 GCF_001263595.1 Phalaenopsis equestris
TGATATTAAAGATTTGAGTGCTATGTATGTAAATACAACCGTTTAGAGATATGTAAATAAAAAAGAATTGTGTGCTATGTAGTAAATACCCCTTTTTGGGGTAAAAGTATGCAATTATTAACATGTCAATAAACTACAACTTGGCTATCTGCAACCAAACATACAATTATTACATGGAATAAAATGACACATTTTAGAAAAGTAACCCACCATTATTTCATTTTTG
>NW_018173467.1:0-226 GCF_001263595.1 Phalaenopsis equestris
TGTAGTCCGAGTGTGAGCTTTATACCTAGACAACAGAGAGTAAGAAGGGGAGGGTTTAAGCATTTGTAGCGAAAAGAATAGCCTTTGAGGCCGAGCTCTCCCATGGTCTCATTTTTAGTTCCTTGAGCTCCTCACAATTAAACTAGGAGGCCCATGCCAAGCAGGTGACTTCCATAAATGAACAGATCTTCCAGTTGCACGAACAGATGCTACAAGATCAACATAG
>NW_018173468.1:0-226 GCF_001263595.1 Phalaenopsis equestris
GGGTTTGGGGGTAAGTAGGTGGATGAAGGTGTGTAGAGGTGATGTAGGGTGGGAAAGAAAAAAGTTCGGGTGGAGGTAGGGTTCGGTAGTGGTGGATGCTAGGAACATTAGAATATAACTAGAGTTATGTTAGCTTTGATACCAAATGATATCGGAATTAAACCAAATGCAACTGGAAATCAAGATATTTTTGTTGAATTCAAAATAATGATATACAATCTCACAA
>NW_018173469.1:0-226 GCF_001263595.1 Phalaenopsis equestris
AAATATTATGCCACTTAAATCTCCCTATTGAAAAAGTAGTACTTGTAGAATTTTATATGTGTGGGACTTTTTTCTTAAAACTTCTCCATAATGAAATTTCTTATATTGATGCAATACATGATGAAGTCTGCAATATGCATTAAGAATCTCACCCAGCAGAACATATGGCATAGTAAATTTCGAGATCTTCCTTTACATCTTATTTTTGTGGAATAATGATTTACAT
>NW_018173470.1:0-226 GCF_001263595.1 Phalaenopsis equestris
TCTTCTATTGCTTATCTTTTAATAAATTAATTACATCTGAAATGTTGGTTTAAAACAACTATGAGCTAACAAAAATCAGTGAAAACTCACACTCCTAAATTATAATAATACAAGGGAAAAGAAAGCGATAGCATATCAATATCATTATATATTTGTAAACCGCCACAAGAGCATCTTCTAAAAAAATGTATCAATTAAGGTACTTCAATAACAATATCCTTTTTTA
>NW_018173471.1:0-226 GCF_001263595.1 Phalaenopsis equestris
GCTGATTCTGGTGCTTCACTCACCAACTCTCTGTATAATGGCCCTTAAGGCCCCATATCTTCCATTTTATATGACATCTCTCTATAAAGTGGTGCTTCAAGCGCCAGAATCACAAAATTTGCTATTTTTGCTCCAAATTTTCTCATTTTGCTACTTTTGCTTCAAATGCCTAAAATTGACATAGCTGCAATAAAAACATGAAAATAAACTTCTTTAAAGTGCAATA
>NW_018173472.1:0-226 GCF_001263595.1 Phalaenopsis equestris
TTTTTCCTTTTTTTGGTTTTCTCTTGTAAAATTTTTATTGTCTCTGTAATTTTCTCTTTGTGTGTGCGTGTTGATTATTGATATTGAGCTAAGAGTTAAATTTTCTTTGACACTGAGAATTATCTAGCACGTAAGAAAATTCGTAAATCTAAAATCAACAAATTAAAAAAAATGTTGACCTTTAAATATCAATTTTAAATAGTTATATTATGAAATTATATGTAAT
>NW_018173473.1:0-226 GCF_001263595.1 Phalaenopsis equestris
TTTTTCCTTTTTTTGGTTTTCTCTTGTAAAATTTTCATTGTCTCTGTAAATTTCTCTTTGTGTGTGCGTGCTGATTATGGATATTGAGCTAAGAGTTAAATTTTCTTTGACATTGAGAATTATCTAGCACGTAAGAAAATTCATAAATCTAAAGTCAACAAATTAAAAAAAATGTTGGCCTTTAAATATCCATTTTAAATAGTTATATTATGAAATTATATGTAAT
>NW_018173474.1:0-226 GCF_001263595.1 Phalaenopsis equestris
GCCAACCATTGCCTAACAAGTAGATGTATCATGCTCAACATATTTTAATTGAAATTAATTTCAATTAATCAAATTTTATGTACAAATTGTGATATAAAGTATGTAGTGGACATGACTTTAATATGTATACAGACACATACATACTTAGAGAGAGAGGGACAAATATAAGCAATGGTGTGAAAAATGGGCAAGTGTACCTTTGAAGAAAGGTTTCCGGTACTTTCTT
>NW_018173475.1:0-226 GCF_001263595.1 Phalaenopsis equestris
ACTACCACCTCGTTGTTCGGTACACTCGTCTTCCTTTTATTCCTCACCAATACTACCAAAATACATCTGAAATCACCCCATCGATAACACCCTTCGCAGCAAAACTGTGGTAACACCAAAATGCACCTAAAATAACCGTACTAATAACACTGCTTGCCATAGAACCACAGTAATTCCGTAATACAACCAAAATACTACCCCAAATAACAACGTTCCCGTCGCCACT
>NW_018173476.1:0-226 GCF_001263595.1 Phalaenopsis equestris
TAGCAAAAATAGCAAACCCTTAAACCTGCAAAGTTCTAAATCTCATTTCTCCCTAAACAATGTATAGCCAAAATGGCAACATTAATTTTGCAGAACCTTAAATTTGATAATTTTTATACATATAAATTGAAACCATTAAATTCTGTAGCTTTCAAACTATAAAGCAAAAATAACAACTTCAAATCCTGATGATGAAACTATAAGCAAAAATTATATATATATATAT
>NW_018173477.1:0-226 GCF_001263595.1 Phalaenopsis equestris
AAGAACCTCTCTCTTGCTTGGTCTTCCTTTGGAGGGCAACATTTTTGGCTCAAATTTAGTGGTTCTAGAAATTTGTGGGGTTTATTGTTACATTGAACTGAACTTGACAGCTAGCTTGCGGGTCTTCAAGAGCTGCTTCTCTTGGTCTTCATCCTTACTGGGTGAAGGTTTATTTCCACCCCTAGAGATTTGACTGGAGGTTTTGAGCTACTGAGTTTGATTTTTT
>NW_018173478.1:0-226 GCF_001263595.1 Phalaenopsis equestris
AATTTAAGCATTAGATATGTAAATATATAGGAATTATGTGGCATGCATGTATATCTTCCTTAAGTTTATAGATATTGTGATGGCAAAACCATAGATAGTCGAAAGGAAGATTTACATACATACCACTTAATTTTCATGTATTTACATATCTAACACAAACCCCAATTTTTACATGCATACCACATTATCTATATGAAAAGGTGTATTTCACTTTTTAAAAGTTAAA
>NW_018173479.1:0-226 GCF_001263595.1 Phalaenopsis equestris
CCTCCAGTCTTGCCTTCGGAAACCGAGCCGGAAATCTTCGACCCCCTAAAGACTCAATAATAGGGTGTCTGATTTAGACTCCAAGCGCGATTGGCACTTGAGGATACCAGAAGTGCTGTGGGCATACCGAACCACCTACCGGACTCCAACACAGGCCACGCCCTATTCACTAGTGTTCGGAGCAGAAGCGGTCCTCCCACTGGAAGTGGAAATTCCATCGTTCAGG
>NW_018173480.1:0-226 GCF_001263595.1 Phalaenopsis equestris
CTCTTTCTCTTGCTCTATCCCTCTCCCACTCACTCACTCTCTCTCACACACACATTCTACAATCTCTACCTCAATGTCTCTCACTCACACTCTCTAATAATCTTCTCTTTCATGATCTCTCTAGTTCTCCCCCTTCCTCACTCTCTTCTCTCGTAGAGTCTCTATCTCTCTCATTCTCACATTATCATTCATCATCTCTTCTCTCTCTCTCACTCTCTCTCTCTCT
>NW_018173481.1:0-226 GCF_001263595.1 Phalaenopsis equestris
AAATTTACATAAATACCACACAATTATTATGTATTACATCAAATACCTAAACTTAATATATATAAATACATCAAATTTATGTGATGTGTATGTAAATTCTCCTTATTATTTTTATTTTGCATTTGTTGTTGACAGCAAAAGCAAACAAAAAGGTTGTTTTAACTTTATTTTCAACTACGTTAGTTTTAATTCAACATAGAAAACAACATTTTGTGACTGCGTGTGT
>NW_018173482.1:0-226 GCF_001263595.1 Phalaenopsis equestris
TCTGAAAGGAATTTCTCACAGGAGAGATGATGGATTACCCCAACATGCACTTGTAAACCTAAATTCTAAATAAATAATAATAATAAAAAAGCAACGGCAGCGCAGGAGAAGAAAACAATGAACACAGAGATCAATTTTGCCTTCAAGAGTTTATGAACCTAATAAAAATAAATGCTGATATAAAACAAAATTTAAATAAGTATTTTACCTATCAAAACAGCGGGAG
>NW_018173483.1:0-226 GCF_001263595.1 Phalaenopsis equestris
ACTTTTGTTAGTGTGGAGCCCGGTTCGATTTCCCACTCCCGCCTCCCGATCGCGAATATCGCAAATCCTGCTCCCGCTCCCGCTCCTCCTCCCGTTTAGCTAATCGTCGCAAGCGCTCCTCTGTCGCGAAGCGAAACTTCGCTTCGCCTGCTCAACTGTTCCCGCGCTAGGTTTCGCGATAAAAGACATCTCAGCGACTCTGCTTTGGTTTCTAAGTCACGATTTT
>NW_018173484.1:0-226 GCF_001263595.1 Phalaenopsis equestris
TGATTAATTGATTACCCTGTCCTTGAGAAGATTAAATGACAAGATTCACCGAGTAGTTGATTATTTTTAATTTAACCTCGGATGATTGAGGGATCGATATGATAAGTTCAAAATGAAGTTGAAATGTTTCATGACATCTTTAAAGTATTTCAAGGTCATTCCTCAAAGACTTGGAAATATATTGGATATTTTGAAGGTCAAATTGAACTTGCTACTTTTTGTTCTA
>NW_018173485.1:0-226 GCF_001263595.1 Phalaenopsis equestris
CTAAGTATATTATGTCATTGAATTAATCGACTCTGGTTAAGTTAAGATTTATTTGTGGTGTTTTAATTTGTGTTTAGTAAACCTTAGTGTGTAAATTAACCTATGAGTAGCGGTAACTAATCATTCATTTTGATGTTACGTTGATGAATTATAAAAGTAAGAACCCTTCGGGTTAAACTTAGTTATTAATGAACCTTTCATCTCTTTTCAATTGAACTTGAGCTCG
>NW_018173486.1:0-226 GCF_001263595.1 Phalaenopsis equestris
AAATAAAAATGAAAATCAACGTTTGGCGAGCAAAAAACGAGTGGATTTAAAAAAAAAAAAAAATCAATTAATCCATCTCATATTTGTGTTCTTAACCTGAAATCGGAATTATCTTTGATCCCATCGGCGACATCTGATTCAGGAAATACTGTGTCATCAGTGGAAGGAGATGAATGTTGTGCTACGATGGAAACCGAATCTCTCAACAAAGAAGAAGAGCTGGAAA
>NW_018173487.1:0-226 GCF_001263595.1 Phalaenopsis equestris
TTTTCCAATCAGTTTTAATCTGATTTAGTTTAGAAACTAGTTCAGCCTTCTTACTAATACAATTATCCATAGCAATGTTATCATCAAACGAAGCATTCTTTCTATTACTATTATCCAAAGAAATACCTTTAACAACCAAATGAGGAATCATTCCCTCATTCACATTCCTTATGTGAATTATAACAACATTTTTTAAAGAATCTCCCAAAGATTCTTTCATATTAAA
>NW_018173488.1:0-226 GCF_001263595.1 Phalaenopsis equestris
TAAAATCCACTTAATAATGGTTTGTTATTGTTCTTGTTCTTGCAAAGTATCAATGTGTTGATGTTTCCCCTGTTTTATGCAGTAAAATGTCGGGTCAGAGGTTGATCTTCACTTTTAAAGATGGTTTAAATCTCGCACTAAATGGAAAAAAGGCTGCCTAGGGTGGCGTGGTGACTTTTGAATTGGAATACGGTCAAGTTAACTTAGACTATGAAGGCCCTCTGAT
>NW_018173489.1:0-226 GCF_001263595.1 Phalaenopsis equestris
CGACGACGGTAGACGGAGGTCAGCGGTGATCGGTGGTGGTCGACGGTGGCAGGCGGTGGTCGACGGTAACAAACGGAAGTCGAAGGTGGCAGGCAGTGCTTGACGGCAGCCGATGGTTATTGACGGAGGTCAGCGTTGGTTGATTGTACTATCGACGGAGGTCAGCGGTGGTCGACGGTGGCTGACAGTAGACAGAGGTCGGCGGTGGCAAAGATGATGTTGGACT
>NW_018173490.1:0-226 GCF_001263595.1 Phalaenopsis equestris
AAAACAGGTTTCTCAATCATTTTTTGATACTAAATATTGTATTCCTGATTTTGCAAGAGCTAGCAATGTCGCTTGAGATAGAAAATAAGAATTTAACAATAAACGCTCATACTTACGCTGTGTTATTGAAAAAATATTTGAAGTTTGGAAGAAACAATGGGTCATATTGTGGGATATCGGTTTCACAAACAAGTGCATATTTTTGGTTGTCACAGTGGCTCTCAAC
>NW_018173491.1:0-226 GCF_001263595.1 Phalaenopsis equestris
ACCATAGATCTAATTCTAACTAATTTAAAAAAGACAATTTCGAGCCAACACAAACAAAAATATGTAAATCGAATCAAACACAAACACGCTCCTCACGAACAATTTCGAACACAAGTCAAGTCCAAACTCGCTCAAGCTCAGCTCATTTACAACCCTAATAATACACAAACACAACCATAAAACTTGGATCCTAGTTCTAAAATAATAATAATAATAATAATAATAA
>NW_018173492.1:0-226 GCF_001263595.1 Phalaenopsis equestris
GAGATGCATTTTCAGAAATAAAGTTGAAAGATCAAGTCCAACCCTAAGGATAACTAAAGTTGACTTACACATGATCAGTGCAGTACCAAAAATCACTGCAAGACTAAATCTAGCTTCAAATCGTTTTACAAATTTCGGTGTTACAAATAACTAGATGAAGCAAAGTATTTTCTGGGATCTTCCATAATGAAAAATTAATCTGATTAGATATAATCTCAATGTTATG
>NW_018173493.1:0-226 GCF_001263595.1 Phalaenopsis equestris
CTATTATAAATCCTTTTCTATTATATTCTATTTTTTTAATTAAAAGCATTGCATAATATAAGTCTTAATCCCTTTATTTATAGGAAATTCTTTGTCTAGGGGTGGTCTTTTGTTACTTAAGAATTTAACGTTTTGTTTGAATAACAACCAACGTCCTGTTTCCCCTTCGAAAGATGTATCAAAAGGCGAGGAAGTGTTCCACCTGTCTCTCGTCCTAGGTGGTGAC
>NW_018173494.1:0-226 GCF_001263595.1 Phalaenopsis equestris
TTGTATTTGGCTCAACATGAAAACTTCCATTTGATTGATTTGCAGAATAAAGTTAAGGATTAGAAGTTCGGGTTCCTCTTGTGCATTTGCGAGGACTAGGTTATCACTACCAGGCCGACCAGAGAACCATAAAAGAAGAAATAAGGCATCCCACAATGGGTCTTGGGGAGTCCATTAACAGTCCTGTGAAAACATATGCCAGTCATTCAGTAAACTAACCCCATGA
>NW_018173495.1:0-227 GCF_001263595.1 Phalaenopsis equestris
CACTTCCCCTAAAGAGTACTAGTTGCAGACTATGATGGATGGAGGGGGTGAAACTGTGTCATGTCCATCCTCCTGGGCACCACTGTCTGGGACAATGTTGATAAATGCATAAAATTACTGCAGAAAAAAAAATTATTACTAGTGTAAACAGTTAAAATTGTCTTTGATCAAGGATGTATGATATGATCTATTGGCAGCATATTTGTGGCGATGCAGTTGGAATTTGT
>NW_018173496.1:0-227 GCF_001263595.1 Phalaenopsis equestris
TTGTTAGCAGTAGATTATGTATCTAAATGGATAGATGTTGTTGATTTACCTGAATGTGTTGCTTAAAGTGTTGCAAAATTGTTAAGAATGAACATATTTTGTAGACTTAGGATGCTGAGGAAAATCATAACTGACGGGGGGAGTCATTTCAGAAATGCAAAAATGGAAAATTTTTTACAAAAATATCATATAAACCATAAAATTGATACTGCTTATCATCCTCAGAC
>NW_018173497.1:0-227 GCF_001263595.1 Phalaenopsis equestris
GAATTAATTTAAATGAAAAATACCCTATTTATCTATATATCTACTCGTCATCCACGTCAACCTATGGTGTCACCGAAGGACTTCGTGGCGCATTCTGATTCATTGCGCTTTACACCTCAGTGTGCCACTTGTCCCGCTATTCACAAACAGATCTCTTGTCCGACATCTCCTCAACCGTTAGATCAATGCACGTGCGAATTGACGACATTCGTTCATTGTCCCCATCT
>NW_018173498.1:0-227 GCF_001263595.1 Phalaenopsis equestris
TATATATATATATATCACATAGTTCTTATGTATTTATATATTTTACCCAAAAAATTTCATATTTACATACGTAAATTAACACTTTGGTGCTTTAAACTTATGCATGAAGGTGTACTTAATTTTTAAAAAGTGAGAATAATAATATTTCAAATGGGATATTTAAGAATTGACTGTTATGTGTGTAAATATGAGAGTTTAGGTGTGAGATATGTAGATACATAAGAATT
>NW_018173499.1:0-227 GCF_001263595.1 Phalaenopsis equestris
GGTACTGTCTGAATGTGTGATACACTCGCTTAGTAAAATTTTTTTTGGTGCAAAATTTGTATTACTCTTTCCAATTATAGGCATTCAATATCTAATAAGTAAATATTAATTAATAAATTATATTATTATAGATTATTAAATGAATATTTTAATTGTTGATAACCAAGATCTTTAAATATCAGCTTATTGTTATTATAAAAGTTGCTTGTAATCCTCCTAAAATTAGT
>NW_018173500.1:0-227 GCF_001263595.1 Phalaenopsis equestris
TTTATTAAATGGTTAAAAACAAGTATTTCATTAATGTCTGGCATTTTGAAAGTCTCATACGATATTACAATTGGGAGGAAATATATACCATATGAAGTTACATTTTATATGATTTTAATTGATATGAAATGTCAATTAAAGAATAAGTCATACAGGATTCCCCCCATATGATACTGTCAAATGATGCAAAGTATCTATGCATGTTAAAGAAAATGGTAAAGGTGTAC
>NW_018173501.1:0-227 GCF_001263595.1 Phalaenopsis equestris
CCATATGGAATATTATAACATAAATTGTCGAAGAAGAGGCGCAACTAACAAAAATTCTTAGTTAAAAAATTAAACAAATTATCATATGAAATTTTTGTTGGAATGGTTTGATAGGAAGTTTTTTTGTAAGATTCAGTAGGCAAACTACACCAGTTCCATCTTCAAGTTAAATTCTAAATAGATTTTAACAAGTTTTGGAATGATTTATTCAAAACAAAACCTATCAC
>NW_018173502.1:0-227 GCF_001263595.1 Phalaenopsis equestris
TAAATACATAGAAATTGAGTGGTATGCATGTAAATGTTTATAAAAATTATGGCTATTATTTGAGTACAAGTATCGTGGTGAATTTAAATTTAATGTAGATGAGTTGAGAACTCAAGAATTTGACATCAATTTTGAAGATGTACATCAACTAAACTAGTTGACATTTGACCTGAATTGAGTTGAAATTGAGCGGGGTCTAGTGTTAATTTGCTTGGCTTGTTAAGAGA
>NW_018173503.1:0-227 GCF_001263595.1 Phalaenopsis equestris
GATCGGGCTCCAACTTAACAACAACCATTATGGCCTTAACAAAACTAGCATGAAGCATATTATTCAATTTATGGGTCGCATAAAGGTTTAATCTTCATTCGATGGCCCAAATGGTTGCAAACTTGTTAAATTAAAGTGTAGTTTACGTCCATCGGAATTATGCCATTTTAAGCCACTTGTATACTTGTTTTCAATATTAGTAGGAATATTAAAATTCGATATTTTTG
>NW_018173504.1:0-227 GCF_001263595.1 Phalaenopsis equestris
ACATGATATATCAAAAATATTTGCTAAGTAAAGGACAATTCTAACATAAGCAATAAATTTAAAAATCGACAGAAGTACAAACAAGTTTAGTATGATAGTTTACAATAACACAGTATCTAAAGAATACATCTATCTATCATAAACACAAAATCAAATTACAATCATAAAAAATAAAGATAAAACTACTCCTCGTCATCACTTTCATCTTCTTCTTCCTCCTCCTCCTC
>NW_018173505.1:0-227 GCF_001263595.1 Phalaenopsis equestris
GTCTGTAATGATCTCTAGTTTTATGTTAGCTTAGAGTTTTCATTGCGTTTCTGGTATTGTCATTTTATTTGTGGTATTTATATTTCTTGGAAGGTAGTAGTAATTTGTTAATATGGTAAAATTTAGGATATTTTTCTGTTGCACTTTTTGTGTTATTATGGTGTTAAGCTTGTGTTTTCTTGGTGTTACCTCTAGACTCATCTGTTTGAAAATCCCAAGCAAACATG
>NW_018173506.1:0-227 GCF_001263595.1 Phalaenopsis equestris
ATAAAAAATAAATAAAAATGAACCCAAACTGATTGTAGGGTTTGGATCATTAAGTTTCAAATAGGGAGCTTGTTATTGGGTATTTTAAAAGCTGGTTATTTTGTGAATTTTGCAAGTAATAACATATTTTATTCATCATATTTGAATTATGTGTATTCTTTATGATTTATGGGTAGTCATGCAAAAGCAAAATGTTATGAAATTTATTGCTTTGTATTGTCATGTTG
>NW_018173507.1:0-227 GCF_001263595.1 Phalaenopsis equestris
GAAACATATACGGCGGAAAACAGAGTGAGAGCCGAATGGCTGAAATGAGGAAAACAAATGTTTGTCCCTCCCTAATCATCCGCGAGACAGCCATCATCAAGCACTCCTCCACTTCATCGTAGGGCAGCCAATGCAGAACCTCCTCCACAAGGCCTCGGAGGAACCTTCCCTGCCTGCCGATTTCCTCCGGTTGGCCGCCACTTCAACGGTCAGCCGCCGCTTCACCA
>NW_018173508.1:0-227 GCF_001263595.1 Phalaenopsis equestris
AAACTAAAGAAAATTACCAAATCGGTTGAACTAGCTCCCAAGCGTCATATGCAAAACTTGGCTGGCGCCTAGGCTCGACGGTTTGGCAGCTAGGCACCACAATTTTTTTTTATGAAGATTCATTGAATAAGGCCAAATTTTGAAAATATGTCTGAAACAACCTTTGGTCATTTTTGAAGTCTTATAAATACTGATTAATTCCAAGAGGCTAGGGGGGTTGGATATAT
>NW_018173509.1:0-227 GCF_001263595.1 Phalaenopsis equestris
TGTGATGCTTTGGTGTTTGGTTTCAGATCGGATCTCGCACACACGGCTTTCAAGTCCTTTTCAATCAAGCTCTTTTTTAACAAAAAATGATGGAAACAAATTTTACCGTGCGTTGTTATTTTCTTACGTCGCTAATTTATTTTAATGTGATCGAAAAATTTTCAGCTTATGCTGTAATAAAAAAATATTGTACCCACCCCCACATGGAACGTGGCACTGGCGGGACT
>NW_018173510.1:0-227 GCF_001263595.1 Phalaenopsis equestris
TTCCTCTTACTAAGATGACTTTACCCTTTCAAGTAGTTTCTATTTAGAAATTTGCTTTTTTTTTCCTATAATTTGGGATATTTACATACATACCAGCCAAAACATTTCTATTTACAAAATGAAGGCCTAGCTCATTTTTTTGAACTGTCGAGCCCATGTATTTAGGCCTGCCATAATAAAAAAATTTGGTATTCGATAAAAATAAAATGGGAAATTTACATACATAC
>NW_018173511.1:0-227 GCF_001263595.1 Phalaenopsis equestris
ATATGATCATGATATTTCAATTAACCTTTTTTTTTAGGAATCTAAGCCAAACCTACCATAGAAAACTTGAAAGCGACCAATCTCTCTATTTTTTTAGTCCAATACACGAACCCATTGGAGGAAAAAAATATTACGTTCGGAGTCCAAACGCAAGCTCCGTCCGGACAACGACTGCAATCCATCAGAGTTCCTTTTTTTTCCTCCTCCACTCTTTCTAGTGGATTGCA
>NW_018173512.1:0-227 GCF_001263595.1 Phalaenopsis equestris
CTTAATATTAAATCACAACATTTAATTTCTATTCATTATAAATTTTTTTAAAAAAAATATTATAGGGTGATTATTTTATTTCATATTTAAATTTTTTAAAAATAATTGTTATTAATATGATAAATTTATTATGATTTTGGTTATTTAAATATTAAGATATTTATGTTATATTTCACAATCAATTTTTTAAAAAAATTACATCATTTTTGTCACATTTAAATAAATTT
>NW_018173513.1:0-227 GCF_001263595.1 Phalaenopsis equestris
CGCCGGTCTTGCTAATGCATTTCTTACATTGTCAACTCAAACAATTCTAAAATATTTTAAATAAAATGTATTTATTTTACGCTTGTTTCCTTACATAGCATTCCTTTTTTTAGAAATCAAACACCCCCTCAGCACAGGATGGAAAAAAATAAGCTGCATATTTCCTGAAGCCATGAAATTGAACAATTTAATTCTCAGATGATATTCGTAGGTGCATTCGTTCCATT
>NW_018173514.1:0-227 GCF_001263595.1 Phalaenopsis equestris
CAGTGTTTTGTTGAAAGCTTCAGCTAAGCCATTTGATTTGTGGTACTAGATTGTTGAGTATCTCTAATCTATTCCATGCAGTCTAACAAATTTGTTGATCTTCGTGCTTTTGAAGGTTGTCCTATTGTTAGAAATTACCCTGCATGGAACACTAAAATAATAGACTATATTGGTCTTGAAGAATTACAAAATCTGCTATGTTGTAACCTCTCGTAACGACACTGCCT
>NW_018173515.1:0-227 GCF_001263595.1 Phalaenopsis equestris
ATCACTTATGGTGTTGTGCTTGTTTATTTAAATTATTTTTTGTATGGGATCAGTTCGGTCTCATATTGTCAAAATTAAAATCTTATTTTTCAAAATTATAATATATATTTATATAAATTGGAAATATTTTTTTGATATGGCGACCGAAAATTATGTTTCACAATAGATTATAACTTAATAATTGGCCAGATCGATTAAGTAAATGAAGTTCAAAGTTTGAATCATCA
>NW_018173516.1:0-227 GCF_001263595.1 Phalaenopsis equestris
CATGAATTGAAAGAGGTTCCAAAAACTGAGAAATCCTCCATAAAAACATCAATTCCTTTCTCAATTAAAACACAAATAATTGATATCAAACATCTTTGAAAAGTTGCATATGCATTACATAATCCAAAAGCTCTTATACTAAAAACAAAAGTTTTATATGGACTAATGAATTTTTTTAGTCTTGCTCCTAAAGTGCAATAGGTATTTGGTGGTATCCAGAATATTCA
>NW_018173517.1:0-227 GCF_001263595.1 Phalaenopsis equestris
ATTATGTAGCTTTATCAGTTTACAAGAAAGAAAGCGTTAGTTCACTACTCTAAACCAACTTCATTCTCCTATTATTATGCTTTTGACATATATATATTAAAGTGCCTATAAAATTCCACTCTTCCATAAACCTTGAAGGCCAAGTAATTTTCTTCGTGATAACTATAAGTTTTCAATTTTTCTACAATATTCTTATCACATAATAAGTGCTGCTACACAATGTGCCT
>NW_018173518.1:0-227 GCF_001263595.1 Phalaenopsis equestris
TTTTTTTTTTCGAATCAATTGATTTGTGGTCAAATGGAATAAACATATAATACAAATTGTATGTGGGAAATGATTCAACACAAATATCTTGCAATTTTAGTGGACTATAAGAAAAAAGTACTGTCAAGGATGTTATACCGAAAGGAGATCAGAAAACACGTCAGCAGAAGACCAAAGCGTTCAATTGATGAGCTACAACACCCCTGGAGAATGACTCCAAGCCAATC
>NW_018173519.1:0-227 GCF_001263595.1 Phalaenopsis equestris
TTTTTCTGAATTGTAGCACTACACTCCTCACTAAGTTCAACAGTTTCATTATCTATAAACTTCATTTTCTTATTAATTATATCCTTCACAATCTTCACATAGCTTGGCATTTATTCTAAATCTTCAACAAATAGAATGTTTATGGCTAATTTCCTCAATATCTCCAAAAATTATGAAATTTGGTTATCTATGTTTTTCTACTTCAATCATTGAGGAAATGGAGGTGA
>NW_018173520.1:0-227 GCF_001263595.1 Phalaenopsis equestris
AAAAAACTAAGTATTGTATTCTTTATTATCTTGTACTTGTTATAAACACTTATTTAGTGAATTTTAGGCGCCAAACCCTGTACTTGGAAATAGAGAGTCTGACGTCATGACACCAGACAATTATTTCAGGCTTCTAGAGAACTGACACCTTGACGCTGGGCCCAAGAATCAGTTTTTCTTTTAAAATACAATGTCTTTGGACAAATTTTGAAGAGATATTTGAAGTG
>NW_018173521.1:0-227 GCF_001263595.1 Phalaenopsis equestris
AAAAGGTAACAATAAAAAAGTTATCAAAAATTATTCTTGAACATGGTTGTAACCATATTTTCGCAAGATCAACATTTCATATCGACTTACACCCGGACTCATGCATCTCATTCTATGTTTTATTGGTTTCATAAAGATGAAATTTGACCTCTTCATAACAGGTTACGATCATTGAATGATAACTATGATCATATTAAATAAACTATAATAGGTCATAAATTCCCAGT
>NW_018173522.1:0-227 GCF_001263595.1 Phalaenopsis equestris
CTCTTAGCAAAACCTGCTTCCTAAACACCTTCTAAGAGCCCTAGGAAGATGTCAAACACACTCTCAAGTGTTGCGTGAGGTGAAGAAAATGCGGAAACAAATTCAAGAGATCCAGAGCAAAACATAGAACAAAAACGCACAAAATAAGAAACAAAGAGAATACAAGATTTAACATGAAAAAAACCCCAGAATAAGAAAAAATCACAGTCATACCACACCAAGAAATC
>NW_018173523.1:0-227 GCF_001263595.1 Phalaenopsis equestris
TTTTTTTTTTTTTATATTACAGTAGCTTAATGAACGCAAAGTTGAGTGATCTTGAACACATTGGGTTCATCTAATTAAAATGCCTATTTTGATCGTAAGCACAAATTTTTAATGGGGATTTGGCCACTCGCATGTTTTCAAGAAAATTTAAATATTCTTATAAATTAAAACCAATTGAACACAATGCAAAGCAATCTTGGTAGGATTAGGTTTGTTTTCCCAAATGA
>NW_018173524.1:0-227 GCF_001263595.1 Phalaenopsis equestris
TGACATTAAAACTAGAAATTAAAATTAAATAATCTCACTGTTGTGGGCCCGTGGCTTAGATATATTTTTTTGGTTTTATGTTAATTTTGACTAAGCTGGTTAATTAAAGTCAGGCCATTTGTTTTATATCGAGTATAACATATACTAAAAACACATTATGTATTTGTTAAAATGAATAATAATTTAATAAAATTTCCTATGTTGAGGCCATCTATATAGAGAAAAAT
>NW_018173525.1:0-227 GCF_001263595.1 Phalaenopsis equestris
CATTTGTCAAAAATCTGATGATATCACCAAGCTCAGAGTCAGTGGGGACAAAGTTGGAGTAAAAACTATCAGGGACATCTTCTAATGAAAATAGTCCGTTAATACGATGAGGATTACTAGCTTCTCTCTTCTCCCTCACAAAGACTAAGTCGAGAGTGGCATCAGGGAGGTTAGCATAAAAATCCCTGACTACAAAAATAACAACCACAACAGTAGTATAACACAGG
>NW_018173526.1:0-227 GCF_001263595.1 Phalaenopsis equestris
ATAATTTAATGTCTTAGTGTTTCACAAAAATCTAACACACACATAGATAATAAAAAAGGTACAGGAGGAGACACCAGTAAATGTGCAAGTACAAATGTATACCCTTTGCTCACAACTTGGGAGAGTGATTATTAGATACAATACTTTTTATTATACAAAGTACAAAAAAAAAAAAATAAAGGTATTGAGAATAATTGTCATATTTTGACTGTGACGATCGTAAGCAG
>NW_018173527.1:0-227 GCF_001263595.1 Phalaenopsis equestris
CCAAAAAGAAATGAACATGTCATGAAACCTAAACCATTTATTGCTATTAATTTAAATGATTTTCCCTAATTTTCCTATGACATTTATATCCATACCACAATTTCTATGTATTTAAAAATCTAACACCTAAGCTTCGCTTTTTACATTTATACCACCATTTTAACTTTTAAAAACTGAAATCCAACTTGTTGCGCATACGGAAGGTGGCATGCGTTTAAATTGATGTT
>NW_018173528.1:0-227 GCF_001263595.1 Phalaenopsis equestris
AACTGTTGAAAAACAGAATCTTTTTTGAAGCAAGTGTTTGTTTGAAAACTTTAAAGAAAACTAAAGTAACAGTATAGGTAGTATTTTGCACAGCTGGATTTAGTTAATTAAGGCATGTTTCAAACATGTGATGCGGACGATTTAAGCAGACGTGAACAATTAGGCAATGTGAGACCTCATTGCTTCATCTCACCCTATTATAAATTGAAAGCATAATCAATGAAGTT
>NW_018173529.1:0-227 GCF_001263595.1 Phalaenopsis equestris
ATGTAAAAATCTCATGGTGTTTCTACCAATCATTTTAATTACCTGAATATGTGTTGGGTTCTCGTGTAACGCTAAGACATTAATTAATCACTCTACCGCCTCTCACACGCAGCAGTAAGTTTGGGGGTGCACTCACAGAAAATGAGTGAATTGGAGGACTATGAATCACTTGCACAAACGGTAAGCAATATGTGTGCTTGGAGATAAGTACAAGTATGAGCGAACCA
>NW_018173530.1:0-227 GCF_001263595.1 Phalaenopsis equestris
TTAGTACCTAGTAGCAAGTCCTCATCGGTGAAGGTTACCTCAGGTTGTTTCTTTAACGAACCAACTTCATCTAAGGATCTGCTGTCCAATTAAGCTAAGTAATTTTTTGGATCAAATAAAGCCTTGATCCGAGATTCCCTCATCTTCGTAGATGCTTAGTTTAGTCGGCAATCTCCTAAGATGAGTTAGTACGTGATCCCTGGATACTGCTAATATGCATAGTACAA
>NW_018173531.1:0-227 GCF_001263595.1 Phalaenopsis equestris
TAGGTGTTAGATATGTAAATACATAAAAATTATGCGGTGCATATGCAAATAAAAATTATAACTTTTTTAGTACTTTTAAATATAATTTATTGGTTCTTTCTCAACAAAATGAAGTGAAGTTCACAGTTGAGGCTACGGCTATCAGAAAAGCCTGTTGTCGCGGACAACTTGTGTTCGACTCATTAAGTAGCTCGTATTCGGCCTGTTCGTTAAGTAAACAAGCAAAA
>NW_018173532.1:0-227 GCF_001263595.1 Phalaenopsis equestris
CCTAATCGTGTGAAATTCATGCTAGATGTCACCCGACCAACCCATTTCGACAAGTAATGTTTCCACCAAATGACCTATTTGATCAGCATTATATCTTCCCTAAGCAACCGTGCGAGCAGCCAAAAGAGCGTCTACTGAAGTGCTCTCATTTCAACCAGTGATCTGTCTATGAGACAACTAGCCAGTTAATCGGCTGGCCTCTTCCACCAGTCGTCCTTGCTGCGCAC
>NW_018173533.1:0-227 GCF_001263595.1 Phalaenopsis equestris
CCTAATCGTGTGAAATTCATGCTAGATGTCACCCGGCCAACCCATTTTGACCGGTAATGTTTCCACTAAACGACCCGTTTGATCAACATTATATCTTCCCTAAGCAACCGTGCGGGCAGCCAAAAGAGCATCTACTGAAGTGCTCCCATTTCAACCACAGATCTGTCTATGAGACAACTAGCCAGTTAATCAGCTGGCCTCTTCCACCAGTCGTCCTTGCTGCGCAC
>NW_018173534.1:0-227 GCF_001263595.1 Phalaenopsis equestris
CAATCATACACAAATATATTGAAAAAAATAGGAATTTAATTCATTCATTCCATCATTTAAGGTTGTTTACATGACTCGGGGGTTATTAATAACATATTTATGTGCTACTGAATACATTTGTCCTTTCACGCTTTTGAATTTATGAATAGTTTCTCTTGCTTATCATATCTTTTCTCTTGTTCCTTGAACATTCTACTTCATTTATTATTTACATTTATATCTTTTAA
>NW_018173535.1:0-227 GCF_001263595.1 Phalaenopsis equestris
CATTTTCTAAAGAATAATATCGTGTATCGTTTTGGTGTGCCACACTGTATCATTTCTGATGACGGGCTAACTTTCAATATCACCAAGATCAATCAATTCGCTCGTCAACATCAGATCGATTGACGGTATTCTACGATATACTACCCGAGAGCTAACTGTCTGTAAGAAATGTTTGTTATTGTAAATGGGGTATAATCTCCCATATGTTTAATCTTGATTCATTTAAG
>NW_018173536.1:0-227 GCF_001263595.1 Phalaenopsis equestris
TATTCACAGTGACTTATGGAGAACCTCTAACACTCTCAGCTACACTAATAAATGGTGTTTCTTTAACTTGATTTATGACCACACTCGAATGACATGGGTCAATATTTTAAAAAATAAATCTGAAGCTGCTGTTACCTTCAAAAAATTTCACTCCATCTTGACCTAATTCAAAATGTCAATTCAAGTCCTCCAAACTGACAATGGCGGTGATATTTTTAATTCTATAT
>NW_018173537.1:0-227 GCF_001263595.1 Phalaenopsis equestris
AAATAGGTATAAAAATGTGTCTGAAAATATTATATATTTTAGGTGTATCACCTAGCTACCTCACAACCTCCCTTGCTCTAGTCAGCCACCCTACTCTCCGAAAAAGACCAAACTGAGAGCCCCCATGCCTCCATTCAAAGCCAATTACACCCATGCCTCCACATAAGCATTATTTTCCACCCACTAATTGGTCCTAGCAGCCACCCTAAGACATTTTATTTAAACCC
>NW_018173538.1:0-227 GCF_001263595.1 Phalaenopsis equestris
GGCATTGTCGTAAGTTTCTTTTCCTTATCCCCGCTTTATCTTGGACCCATAAAAAAATTTGAAAAACAAATTCTAATAAATTTTAAAATTAAGATAAATGGCTTCCTACACACTTTTTTCAAGCTAACAAGGCTTAGATCCATGGATATTTCACCACCTAATCAAATATTTATGTAAAATTTGAACTCTACTTGTATGAAAAATCCATGGTGAAATCACAAAATAAC
>NW_018173539.1:0-227 GCF_001263595.1 Phalaenopsis equestris
ACTCTAAAAATGGACTCTCCCACTTCTAGTTTGTCAAGGACTTCGACAGCCAGGATTTTAGTTCAAAGAGACATTACACTAGTTGCTCTAGAGGAGGTTTAGATTGAATCTACGCACAAAGGTTATTGGCAGAAAGTCGTAATTGAACAACATCCTTTATATTGTAAAAATTGCAGAATGTTTGGTCATTCGTGTGAACACTGCTATCACTTGCATCAAGAACTAAA
>NW_018173540.1:0-227 GCF_001263595.1 Phalaenopsis equestris
CACATTTTATTTTGAAAACGTGCAAATTTCGAGAAGGCACTGATGGGCTTGCTTTCTCATTTTGTGCGATCAAGCAATATGCTCATACATGAAAAATATCTAGAAAATCATGTATAACCCTCATTAAAATAGTAATAGAAATGTAATTTCAAATGTTATACCCTCTCCCATATAAAATAAAGAGATCATTTTATAATAAATAATTGAAAGAAAAAATATTTACTATT
>NW_018173541.1:0-227 GCF_001263595.1 Phalaenopsis equestris
TTTTTAATTGAGCTAACTCAGATTTTATTTTTGGTCATTCTCAATTTAAAATTTTATCTTCATGTGATTCATTAATTTTTATTTGGGTTCATTTATATATAAATCAGCTTGCTAGATCTTAGTCAGATTTGATTTCACGAGCTCAATTTGAATCAGATTTAACTCATTAGTTGACTAAATGACTTGTCTATGAGTCCGTCTGAGTAAAAAATAAATTTAATTTTTAA
>NW_018173542.1:0-227 GCF_001263595.1 Phalaenopsis equestris
GCTACGCTGGTTGTTATCTGATATGGGTGTCCAACGATCTTCTGCTACTATACTTCATTGTGTTAATAGAAGTGCTATATAGATCTCTCATAATGACGTTTTTCATTAGCGTACTAAACATATTGAAATTGATTGTCACTTTATTCTTCATCATGTTACTCAAGGCACCATACTTTTAATTTTTGTCTCATTTGCTAACCAAGTAGCTGAGATCTTCACCAAAACTC
>NW_018173543.1:0-227 GCF_001263595.1 Phalaenopsis equestris
AATAGATATATGGATGGATAGATGGATAAATCGATGGATGGATAGATAGATCGATCGATGGATAGATCGATCGATCGATAGATAGATAGATAGATCGATAAATGGATAGATAGATGGATCGATAAATGGATAGATAGATCGATAGATAGATCGATAGATCGATCGATAGATAGATGGATTGATAGATAGATGGATAGATGGATTGATAGATAGATGGATGGATTGAT
>NW_018173544.1:0-227 GCF_001263595.1 Phalaenopsis equestris
CATTAGGTTATTTTACAGGTCCTGTTTCCCAACTGTTCGTGTCTGTGAAAAGAAATGTGTTCTAAGGAACTTTTTTTATGATCGATACATCTACCTTTCTTCAAAGTGTAAGGCTCCCGTTGGGCTGTGATTTTCTATTTATTGCATCTGTTTGTAAAAGAAGATAAAAAATTATTCATTTTTACTGTAGATAATGGATTATTTGTTCAATTTTTGTTTAAAAGAAC
>NW_018173545.1:0-227 GCF_001263595.1 Phalaenopsis equestris
CTATCTCAAATAAATTTTATTTTGATTTCTTAAAGATTGATAGTTGTCAACTTAATATTCATTCATGCATTATTTTTAAATATGGTAGCTATAACACAATTCATATTTAATTTTACAAGATGGTGGCTAAGTGAACTCAAGATTAATTCATTTTTTTTATTTAGTATGGTGGTATCTAACCTCATGCTTCAGTAAATTTAAATATATTACTCAACATGTCAAAGCAC
>NW_018173546.1:0-227 GCF_001263595.1 Phalaenopsis equestris
TTAGAAAACTTCAACCTTGATTTCAAATTTCAACAAATTTGAAGAATAAGAATCATGACTTAGGTAGTGTCTCCAACATTGGACTTGAAATTTAGGTATCAATCCTGGAATGAGAATTGGAAGCCTTCTTGCATTTAAGGAGGCCTCACACTGATCTCGAGAAATTGGGTAGAGAATCGGATTCCATACTCCATTTAAGGTGGCCTTAAACCGATCTCAAGAGATGA
>NW_018173547.1:0-227 GCF_001263595.1 Phalaenopsis equestris
TTCATGATTTTCTACACCAAGATATGAATTTTTAAAGATCACAAACGTTTAAATAATTTAAATAAATCCCTATTTCTCTATTTAAATGTGGGTCGCCACCTCATCCTAGGCAGCTCCAAATGGTGATGCAGTGCACTCCCATTCACTGCGGTTTCCACCCTAGCATGTCACACGGTCTCCGATTTACATATTAAGAGTTCATCCAGCTAGATCTCATCCATTGATGA
>NW_018173548.1:0-227 GCF_001263595.1 Phalaenopsis equestris
TGATATGAAGAAGTATAAGTACAATGTAAAGTTTCCATGAAATTAAAGTTCACTCCTTAGTTCATTTTGGTTGAATTTAGAATTCGCTCGATTTGATCAAATTTGAACTACACTGTAAAATGCTATCGGTAAAATGACGTCCTTCGTCGTCCGCCAGTCTTCAAGCGATTGCTTCTTGCCGCTCGCCGCTGCCTGCCCCTGCTGCCCGCCCGCCATTGCCTGCCCCC
>NW_018173549.1:0-227 GCF_001263595.1 Phalaenopsis equestris
AACTATCAATTAGAGAATCTTCAGTTCATTGAAGTCACACACACGCGCGCGCGCACACATATATTTCGAGTCATTAATGAATCACCTTCTATCCTTGTGGATGGAACGGTCCCATCTGTATGGAGTGCTCCAAAGATATGTATGTATGACAAATCTGTATTCCAGAGAATCTCTGGCTAAGCAAAAAGGCCTGCAACGGCTTGTTTCTTGGAATGGTGCAATCCAAT
>NW_018173550.1:0-227 GCF_001263595.1 Phalaenopsis equestris
AACCAATCTAACAAAAGGCATCCCTTATCCTACCCCCCATGCTATTGGTTTTCACGACATCATTCTTTTCTTTCTTTCCTATTTACGGCGACTTTTCTGGCAAAATCTCCAACTTGGGCTAAGCAGGTTGTAGATTTTGAATGACTGCCTAAGCTGAAGTGGTCTGAATCTGATCCAGTATTTTTTTGGATGACTAACAACGACTTTATATATGCTTAAAAATATAA
>NW_018173551.1:0-227 GCF_001263595.1 Phalaenopsis equestris
TGGAGCCATTGGGTGCTAAGGCATTCCTACCAAGCACCTTAGATCCACTTACTTAGGTGCCTACGCGCTAGTATAAAGTCGAACAAACAAAGAAGCTAGTGCTTATGCGTCAGTCAAGTGGCGCCAAGGTGCTAGTAACTGTTGGGTAGTTTTTCAGCAATTTCTCCCCATAACATGGGGAAGTTATTTGGCAGATTACAAGGAGTTCTTTGTGGAGAAAAAGAGAA
>NW_018173552.1:0-227 GCF_001263595.1 Phalaenopsis equestris
TTGATGCTATGAAGCTATTGGGCAATTGAAATATTGGCTTATTTGACAGTCAACATATACTTATTCTGTTATCCCAGGATGTCGATTATACTCGTATTTTTTCTCGTAAAATTATCAAGATCGACAATCATTTTATGAATATTCTGAAGTGGACTGTCGATTTTAATCCAAAAGCAGAGTCCCCTATCATTTCCGTTTGGATAAAGTTTCCGGGGTTAAAATTACAT
>NW_018173553.1:0-227 GCF_001263595.1 Phalaenopsis equestris
AACAAAATGTCCCAGCCTTGTTCTAATTGGGCATTCTCTCTCTCTAAATGAGTGAATGAAAATTTTCACTTCCAATCCTTCAAATTATTCTTTAGGCCTTGGAATTGGATTTTATTCTAGGGGAACTAAATGAATCACTTATAATAATCTTTCCATGAGAATAACATTATAAAAAGTTCTACTGTCCGAGGAATCTTCATTTATCTTAGATTTACCACCACATTCAT
>NW_018173554.1:0-227 GCF_001263595.1 Phalaenopsis equestris
TTATCAGCTCAAATTAGAAACAACATAATTTGCAAGTTTCACATCCCAACGGTGCTAGCTTTGTAAATAGCAAATGTTTCGGTTGCCTGGAAGTTGCGAAGCCCACAGAAGCCATGGCAATTTCAGAATTATAAATGCCCGATCCTAATTATTTGTTGCTGCTTATGAAGTTAAGACTTTAAACAGTAAATGCGTGAGTCTTATAAATGCTTGCATCAAACAGAAAA
>NW_018173555.1:0-227 GCF_001263595.1 Phalaenopsis equestris
ATTAGGGGGTGTAATGTGGTGCTTAGGTGGAGGGCGGAAGAGCTCTACAATTCAAATTGGTTGAGCTGGCCTTTAGGTTGCATTTGGTTGAAGCTCCATGGGGGTGGCTCTCGTTATGACCATTTCTGACCACTAGGCTGGCCGGCCGGCCAGGGCAAAGTGGCTAGGTGCTCTGGGCATCCAGAGGAATCTATCAAAATAATTTAATGCAAATGTGCTTTGATTTG
>NW_018173556.1:0-227 GCF_001263595.1 Phalaenopsis equestris
ATGAATAAATCATTAAGATAATGGCTGAGGTAGAGTTAATTTTGTGACTTTAGGGGAAGGTCATGGAATCACTCTATCGGAGAAGATGACGGGGAGCCGTTGGATCACGTGTGTATCGGATGGATGGAGGAGATCAAGCTGGACATCGCTTCGGAACATAAATTGCGGGTTGATTTAGCGCTGAGGTGGATAGCGGTGTTGAATGAGAGCACGCCGCGTGGAGTTCG
>NW_018173557.1:0-227 GCF_001263595.1 Phalaenopsis equestris
CTTACTAGGTTCTTCGAAAGGCACTGGCACCTGGAGGACGACATCACTATTCTCGAGACCCCCCTTTCTTTAGATATGGATGTCGAGTTGTTCATGGTCGATGCTCAAAATTGTTTGTAAATGGCAACTTCTAGACTGCTCTAGATTTCCCCAGATCGTAATTAAATCTCCTTCACCTTGAAACTTTATGACGACATGGTATGTAGAAGTTACCACCGGGTAGCTCT
>NW_018173558.1:0-227 GCF_001263595.1 Phalaenopsis equestris
ACTTCTAGAAGTAATCTAATTCACAAATCATTTTAACATTCTAAGTGCCCAATTTAGAAGTAAATTATTTGCTAAAAGTTAACATATTATCATGCTACAATTGATATATCATCAAAATACATGGATAATACTAACTTGCATAGATTATCAATTTAAGCTAGTGAGATATTTAGTTTCTATTAATTAAAGATTAACAAAATGGAAATTCATTTCAAAGCCAAAGCAAA
>NW_018173559.1:0-227 GCF_001263595.1 Phalaenopsis equestris
AATTGATGCCAAAAAGCTCTTTTGAGATATGTTTTGACATTTAATGTTTGTTTTTGGGTTAATGCATGTTTTGAGCCAATCTTTTATGAAATTCTATATTGTCTACGAGCCCAGGCTATTTATAAGGAGAAGCTGGATAACAGATTATTGAAACTACGTCATATAACTAATGGAGAGCAGGTGACTGACTTACTCACTAAAGGACTTAGTTCAGTGGAGTTAGCTAG
>NW_018173560.1:0-227 GCF_001263595.1 Phalaenopsis equestris
TTAAGATACATTATTTGATAAAATCAAAATCATTAAAATCTAACCTTTTTGTTTGGGAATATTTATTTGTTCAATTTAATATTTATTGAATATTTTGATACATTCTATTATAATTCATGTGGAAAAATACGTTAAAAACTCAATTCTATAATAAAAAAATTATATTTGCGATGTAAATACATATTTTAACATTTTCTAAGAAAATGATATCAAACTTTATATATATA
>NW_018173561.1:0-227 GCF_001263595.1 Phalaenopsis equestris
TGATTTTGTAAGGGGTTTCATTGCAATGAGTCAGGGGCTGTCGGCGATGGCCTGCAGGCTGTGATCAATAGTGGTCGGCGGCTGCAGAAGTCGGATCTATGTCACTCCACCCTCTCTCAAGAGGGGGTAGGACTCTATTTATAAAGAGTGAGAGAGGTTTCTCTATAAATAAGAAAAGAATTCAAACTAGTTCATCGAATGGCCTGAAGAGATTCTCTTGATCAAAC
>NW_018173562.1:0-227 GCF_001263595.1 Phalaenopsis equestris
TCACAAAACCAATTTTAACCTTTAAACATTCAATTACTATACTGATTAGGATCTCATTGCAAGGGGAAAGGGCTTTTTAAAATATAAGAACTTTCCAAAATTTAACCTTTCTTATAAGATTGGATTTTTATTTAATTTAGTTAACTTTGATTTTACAGTAAATTAGTGAATTTAGTACCAAACTTTTCAAAAATTTCAAACTAAGGCCTAATAGTAGTAGACTAGAA
>NW_018173563.1:0-227 GCF_001263595.1 Phalaenopsis equestris
CTCGCAGAGGATTCCAGATTCCCGAGTCCCGCGCTCGATTCCCACTCGTCTCCCTGCATCGCGACCGCAAATCTTCTGCTCGACGCAGCTCTTCGACAGAGAGCCCTCGGCCAGCCGAAACCCCTTTATTCGACGCGCCTCCAGACGTCGTCGTCTCGCCTCAGCCCGCTCGACTTCCCGACGATCGAAGCTCTTCCCTCTACACCGAAGCACCCTCACAGTTGCCA
>NW_018173564.1:0-227 GCF_001263595.1 Phalaenopsis equestris
ACAACGCTAAGACGATAATTCGTTACTCTATCGCCGAGAATTTTCTGGCATGCTTCAAGTTCTAACTCCCCTAGGGTCACAGGTTTGAGCCCGCCTGAGTGCATCTGTCCTGCAGCCCGGGATAAGTGGTTAGGCATATGAGGGTGGTTGAGGGCTCATATCATAGTCTCCGGCCATTCTTTTCACAAGAAAAAAAAAGTTTGTATCCAACACGTTTAAACATAAAA
>NW_018173565.1:0-227 GCF_001263595.1 Phalaenopsis equestris
AAAAAAAGGGCAAAGAGACATGTAATACTCAAAAACTTGCATTTTCATCTTACCCAAACGCTTTAAAGAAATTTTGTGATTATTGCTGGATGCATGGCCATACAGAGAAAGATTGAACATCATACTTGAGTTGAATTTAGAAGGGGTTTGAGATAAGGATTGATCGTCAACATCATTTACAATCACTAAATACTCCATTGATGAGATGTCGCATGAGATAGTTCTAC
>NW_018173566.1:0-227 GCF_001263595.1 Phalaenopsis equestris
TATATATATATACAGAGAGAGAGAGAGAGAGAGATGATCATGAGAATAAGCAATCAAATATTTCAAGCTCATCGGGCATACATAATACTTCCAAGTGAAGAGCCCATGTTTTCATATGCAAACCTCGGATAATCTCAATTAAGGCTTCCCAATTAAGAAAATCATCTAAACTAGAATCATCCTTTGAAAATTTTATTAATAAATATGCTATCATAACATTAAATCTT
>NW_018173567.1:0-227 GCF_001263595.1 Phalaenopsis equestris
TGACGACGCTAGTGTCGGTTCAACCCCAATTTCCAGACGATTCGATGAATCTGGACACTTTTTGAAGTGTTTTTTGAGGCACCTATTGTACAACCGACTCTAAGTTTTATTTGGGGCCGAAATTGATCAAAAAAGTGGCTCTTCCTACCATTCCATCGCCCCAATTCAATTTTCCACACAACACATTCCTCTATTTTTTATTCCACAACCATTTAGAGTCCATTGTT
>NW_018173568.1:0-227 GCF_001263595.1 Phalaenopsis equestris
CAAAAAGTTGCGATGACTATTACAATTTTTTTTTTGTAAAAAAGTTTAACCACAACTTTCTAGCAACCATCGCAAGTAGTCAGGTATGGTGAAATAATGCAGTTTTCAGCTGTAACTTTTTAAGAATGCAGATAAAATACAGTTTTGCCAGATATGAAAAATTGTGGTGCAACTACACCGCCGCCCAAAACACACTCTTAAGTATTAATAAATAAATATCTTTTATA
>NW_018173569.1:0-227 GCF_001263595.1 Phalaenopsis equestris
AATTTCTCTTTCTCCTGGCTGTTGATAGCTTCTTGATAAGTTGGTGGGTCATCACTGTTGATTAAAAGCCCAAAAGAGACTAAGACTTCATAACACAATCTGCTATGAGCACTTATATTGATGCATCTCTGTCTATCTCTGGCTTGATTGTAATTTTGCAATTCATCTGTATTGGAATCACTATGTGTTAGTTCTGAACTTTCAATTGTCTCAGTTGCTACTGGATG
>NW_018173570.1:0-227 GCF_001263595.1 Phalaenopsis equestris
ATTATCATTTGTATGAGGTTCATGCCTACTTTGTAAATTTGAGAGCCTTGACATAGTAATTTATTTAAGTTATTATATTCAAGTTGTAGAACTCTTTTATTGTTCATAATGAGTTGGTAGATTGCATAAATAGTCTATCTTAATTTATTGTTGTATAGCTACTTGCATATTATATTATGTTTGTAGCAATGTTAACTTTTTTTGCCAGTTATTTTGTGTGTGTGTGT
>NW_018173571.1:0-227 GCF_001263595.1 Phalaenopsis equestris
CCAACTTAGAGTTTAGAAATCTTTAATGCAAAGAATTTAAAAATAAGAGTTCATATCTAGCTCAAAAATACTTATAAATTCTCCAAATATAGGGTTTAGGCAATCTATCTTCTCCATTTAAAATTTTTAGTATCCTTAAGTTTAAGAGTTTCACAAGTTTTATACTTTAAAAAGATCAGAAGTGGAACAGTTTTTTTGATTAGGCATTAATCCTTAAGCTTCTCCTC
>NW_018173572.1:0-227 GCF_001263595.1 Phalaenopsis equestris
GCATATATGTTAAGTGTGGGATAAGTAAATACATATGAATTAAGTGGTGTGCATGTAAATCTTTCTTTTAATGGTGGCATTTAAAGTTCTATAGCAGGAAAAAAAAAAAAGTAGTAAAAAGAAACTTTTTATTACTTTTTAAAATCATTTTTGCTGCACCAACAAATTTTTATCTTTTCGGCATGAATCTCGAGGCATGATATTGATCTCGAGATGATTTTTTGAGC
>NW_018173573.1:0-227 GCF_001263595.1 Phalaenopsis equestris
CTTGATCCTCATGAGCAATTAGAATTTGATGATAACACATTAAAGATTCTAAATAAATTTGAATTCTTATACTGATTTTGAATTATTAACAAGGAGAAAATCTCTTTTTATATGTTTTCTAAAGCATTACATTTACTTTATCTTGCATTTTGTAGAATTAAGTAAACTTAGTTTTCATCCTTAGATAGTTGATGTAATCTTAAGTAAAGTTTTCTTAAAGTCAAAAT
>NW_018173574.1:0-227 GCF_001263595.1 Phalaenopsis equestris
TACATCTTAAGCGACTGAAATCACTTAAGAAAACTAATTCATCTTCAAGAATTAAAAGTTTAGTTTTCATGATAGATGATCCACCTTAAAAGTACATATTTTTAGTGCTTATTTTTATGATCATGTTATGCTTGTTTTTATTGATATTGCACTTTAAATTAAGATATTTTGTATCTTTTTGGTTTCAGGTACATTGAATGGACAATTAGAGAAAATGAGGGAAAAAT
>NW_018173575.1:0-227 GCF_001263595.1 Phalaenopsis equestris
TCATGCAAATAATAGCTAAATAAACTTCATATAATCCTTATTTATTTCACAATTTAATTATTTTCTTACATGAATTAAATATTCTCCACTTCCAATATTATCCATCCACTTCATGACAAACAGTTATTCTCATATATACAAATTACATACTACAAGGCCTGAGATCACTGCTCAATGGGAAGGTTATTCTGCACCCAACTAGCATAGCCCCCGGCAACATCTGTCAA
>NW_018173576.1:0-227 GCF_001263595.1 Phalaenopsis equestris
AAATTATTGAATGTTTCATCCTGCCGATTTTATTAGTTAGAACTTAGATTTGTGTGAGACGGTTACACAAATAGCCTGAAAGATGCGATGATTTAGGTCGTGGAAAACGACAACATGTTAAGCGGAAAACCTCGAAATACTATGGTGGGATTCCAATACTTGTCGTATTTGAGTCGTATTTGAGTATGATTGTGCAAAAACCTAAAGATGAGTTGAGGATTTATGTC
>NW_018173577.1:0-227 GCF_001263595.1 Phalaenopsis equestris
GTATCGTTACACCATCTTTAAGATGTGATGTTGCGTCTTTGGGGTGCATTGTTACACCGTCTTTGGGATGCGTTGCTGCATCATGAGAGCATTGTTGCACCGTCTTTGGGTGTTGTTGTTGCACAGTTTTCTTGGCACGTTGTTGCATCGTCTTTGGGTCAGCCTAGTGTTTAGATGATGTGCTTCTTCGTGGGTTGCTTCGTCGCAAGGAGTGGACGGTGGCTGAT
>NW_018173578.1:0-227 GCF_001263595.1 Phalaenopsis equestris
TTTTTTTTTTTGAGTAGTTTTATTTACTCCATTTGTGTTTTGTTATTTCTAAAATCTTATGGCTATCCATGGCAATTCTAGGTATTTTTCCATGTTTGTAAACTCGTAACATACTCGAGTCTTAATTGGTTTATACCTCGGAACTTTGTTATGATGTTTTTATATTTGCTTTTGTCCATAAAAATTAGGAAAATCTACATGCATACCACTCAATTCTTATGTATTTA
>NW_018173579.1:0-227 GCF_001263595.1 Phalaenopsis equestris
TACCGTGGGAGGGTAGGAAGGGTTGGTCGACAGCCCTGAAAAATAGTGCAATGAGTTGAGGGGATGGCTGCTTTAGTTTGGAGGATTTGACATCAATTATGGGAGGGTTGGAAGGATTAGGGTGGAAACTGCTAGCTTACAGGATGATGAGGAGCAAGTTAGGAGGGTTGCGGATGTTGGTGGCACACCAATCCACAAGTAAGGGAGAGGTTTGTGTGGAGGGAGGG
>NW_018173580.1:0-227 GCF_001263595.1 Phalaenopsis equestris
AATGATCGCCCCTCATGTATCTCATCATAGCCTCATTATATGCAAAATCATACTCAGCTTTCTTCAATATAATATCACCACTATGGTACAAGTGAGATTTAAAGCATCCTACCTGATTCTATAAGGCTATGATATCTCCTTGCTGAATCATCATTTGTTCCATAACAAAATCTAGAGAAATAGTATCAGAAGTAGATGGTTTAGGAGTAGAAGTAGGAGCAGAATTA
>NW_018173581.1:0-227 GCF_001263595.1 Phalaenopsis equestris
TGCTGATTTTCAAAATCAACAACCCTAAATAGTCTTTATGCACCATAAATCAGTCTCATAAACCCTCTTTCACCTCTGAAACCTAAACCCTAGCTATGCCACAAAGGAGACAAATGTCGGAAGTCGAAGGTCCTTTGATCTCAAGAGGTTACAACAGCTCCGCCACCTTCGAAGTGACAGGCTAGATGCCATATCTTGAGGAGTCGGAGGCTTCGACAAATGAGGTC
>NW_018173582.1:0-227 GCF_001263595.1 Phalaenopsis equestris
TTTTCAATATTAAATCTTGACGTTTTCTGTGTTTTCTTGTTTTGTGCACTTTTATTCTAAGTTTTGCTTCAAATATCTCAATTTGGTTTTCGCATCCCCCGTAACAAGTTATAGAGTAGTTTATATTACTACATGAGAGTAAGGTGAACTTATTTTATTAAGCATCATCACATCGACATATTTGTACTAAATAGAGCCTGAGACACACTTATAAGTAAATAAAACTT
>NW_018173583.1:0-227 GCF_001263595.1 Phalaenopsis equestris
AAAAAAAAACAGTTAGAATTCAACCAACTTAATATAAAAAATAAACACTAGGTTGAATTAACATGTTCCAACAAAAAAAATATTTCTTAACATTGTCAAATTGAACCCAATTTTCTTCATATAAAAAGAAAGTGTGTAATCATCCTCCTTTTACTAGTCAAGTAGTCACAAAAAACAGAAGTTGGGCCTTGATCAGCTATTGTCAAAAGCATTTCACAAAAAAAAAA
>NW_018173584.1:0-227 GCF_001263595.1 Phalaenopsis equestris
TAATAATAATAATTACTAACCTCTCATGGTTGCCTATGGCTGTCATGTAAGCCACATGGGATGCAAGTGGTGCAATAAAACTGAGGAAGAAATCCCATTCGACCAAGAAACCAGTAGCATAGCTTATATCTCCAATATGAAAAATTGAATCCACATTGCCAGATGCAACCTCATTTGCCAAAGCTTTGACCACAGATACGGAACCAGGCTATTCATATTTGCATCAT
>NW_018173585.1:0-227 GCF_001263595.1 Phalaenopsis equestris
CGATATTTTCGGCAACGCTGTCATCAGAAAGAGACAAGACGTCACCACAATTGTCACTCTTGGTATTCTATGTCCCAGGAGGAACAAAATCAAAGTCATACATAGAAAGAGTGAGAAAGCGAAATCCAAGACATTCAAGCTCCAGCCAGGTTGAATCGTTAGCAGCAGCCAATCACAAATGAAGAAGAAGACCAGGTTGAGTCTACTCAGCAGTTGTTACAGCAGAT
>NW_018173586.1:0-227 GCF_001263595.1 Phalaenopsis equestris
ATTAATTTGGCAGCCATGGAGGCAGACAGGAGCTTACTAATATAAATGGGTTGAGGGTTGTCAGTATTTCCTAAGTTTACTTTGACCAACCGTCCTCATTCAAAGAGACGCTATCCTCCAGCTCAGGAGGGGCCTCTTTGACTTCAACCTCCTCATCAGTAGAGGTTGCACCTTTACTATCGTAAGACGAGCAGATCATCTTACATGAGGCTTTGGGGCTCTTAGCG
>NW_018173587.1:0-227 GCF_001263595.1 Phalaenopsis equestris
CACTCAAATATTTCATATCATATCAAAAATAACACATGATGGCATCGATTTTGTTTCAGCAGCAGTTGCAGTGTGTCAAGTATGGGTGACGTTCCAAGCTTTTTATATGCTGCTAAAAGACAGCAGTTGCACCCGACTAAAAGACAGCATCGATTTTGTTTCAGCAGCCAAAACATTACTTTTTTTACATTTTGCCCACTCAAAAACAGCAGTTGCACCTGGCTTCC
>NW_018173588.1:0-227 GCF_001263595.1 Phalaenopsis equestris
CTCAATTTGGTGCAACTTTTATTTTTAATTCTTTTGCATGATTTTTTCAACATGGATGGCCTCCGAAATAATCGAGAGCATAATATTTCAAATGTTTATTTACTGAATGTTTTATTTTTAGTTTGGAGAATTTTGATGAGATATTCGACCTTAGAAGTTTTCTAGATGGCCTATATGTTGCTATGGGTTTTGACAAGTATGAAATCACTATTAAGGCAGCTAAGTAC
>NW_018173589.1:0-227 GCF_001263595.1 Phalaenopsis equestris
ATCCAAATCTCATCGCAAAATGGTAAGGTAATATCTCGCTCAACCAGAACCCCAGTCTCCAAAGGTCTACTCAATAAGTAGGTGGGGCCATCTAATTTTAAGGACTTGCCATAAGCCGTGACAAGAGAAAAAAGTACTTCATGATTGAAAAAATGAAATTTAAGCCCAGGAAAACACAACCAAATCAGATATATAGGTGGTTCCGATTTGGGATCAAAATCAATAGA
>NW_018173590.1:0-227 GCF_001263595.1 Phalaenopsis equestris
AAAAAAAAAAAAAAAAAAAAAAACAAAGAAGATCCCAAAAAGCCCCTTAAGGAAACAAGCAATACATCTTAAGGGTTAATTGAAAATTTTTCTTATTTTATTTATATATTAATTTGAAGAAAATAAGTTAGTTTGGTGGTTTTAATTTCTTAAAAACACTCAAAATACTTAAATATTTTGAAATCATTTCTTACATTATTTTGATTTATTTTTAAAATAAAAAAAAA
>NW_018173591.1:0-227 GCF_001263595.1 Phalaenopsis equestris
TATTTCATAATGTTGCATCTTCTATTAATGATAATATTTTAGTATTTGATTGTTAGATTAATGGAAATTGGGATATTCACAAGCTCAAAGTTTTAGAAGAGGCTGCTTTTATTGTTAAAAATCTCATTCTTCCAAATAAGCCTGACAGACCCATTTGGAAGTTTACCTCTAATGTCTCTATTTTGAAATTGTTGCATTACAATATGCATTCCTTTCAAGAGTGGAAA
>NW_018173592.1:0-227 GCF_001263595.1 Phalaenopsis equestris
AACTGTGCTCCATCCGTCTTTTTCTACATATGGATCTATCGGGATAACTGGCTTGGCCAAAATCATATTCACAGAACCCTTTGAAGGCTCTTTCAAAAATTTCTTCGGGATCATTATATTTCCTTCTTTATAATTTCTCTCAAGCTAAACCTTGAATATAAAACAACCTTCTATCGTATGTCTCAACATCCCGTGGTAGGGGAAAAATTGGGATATTCTTTCTTGTT
>NW_018173593.1:0-227 GCF_001263595.1 Phalaenopsis equestris
TGATTCTCCATTTACTTAGGCTTGATTTCATGACAAATTGGCCATACGGATGTGTTCATCTCACTGAGACGAGCATTTTAAAAAAAATTTCACTTGATTTAGTTGAAAAATGAGAGAGATCTTAAGCCTTGAAGGTGGTCGGCTCTCAGCCTAAGCCATTGGAGACGATGTCCACGCATCATCCGATCACACATGTATCAAATGGATGGCCAAGATGAAGCCGGACA
>NW_018173594.1:0-227 GCF_001263595.1 Phalaenopsis equestris
TGATTGATTCTTAAACCTCATTAGAAACTTTAAATGATGTTAATAATAGACCCAATAACTAATATTCTAACTTTTACAACCCAGGTTGAAAAAACCATCTTAATATTAACTGGAATAACAAATCTAGTGGTGAAAGTCAATAATGAGGGAAAAACCAAATAAACCCATTGAGACACTGGAATAACAAGAGTAGTGTGATACACCTAAAATATATATTGTTTTTAGAC
>NW_018173595.1:0-227 GCF_001263595.1 Phalaenopsis equestris
GGAGTCTCCCTGGTCAAGATTTATGCACTATAAATACTGTAAAAACTCTCATCCTGCTATTGTTAAGTGGAAAGTGGGGGATTCCAAAATTTGGGAGGCTATTATAGATGCTAGGGAAGTTTCTTCACATCTTATGTTTTGGGATATTGGGGATGGTAATATTTCTTTCTAGAATGATGATTTGGGCCTTTCTCAATTTACTCTTTTACCTCCTCCTAGTTATGATG
>NW_018173596.1:0-227 GCF_001263595.1 Phalaenopsis equestris
TTTTAAATGTTAAATACAAGGTAAAACTAAATAAGATATGATATATGCATACATATGAGAGTCACACCTGGATGGTACTAACAGAAGAATGCATTGTATCCATGCACGAAATGAAAATTGTTGTCTACCTTCTTGGTGGGTTGGAAAATGTTGAACATATATTTTTATAAAGTGTAAGTTTAGACGGTGACTCCCAATTATGAAAAATGTAACATAAATAAATACAA
>NW_018173597.1:0-227 GCF_001263595.1 Phalaenopsis equestris
ACAGAAATTTGAGAAAGTGTGTTTGATATGAAAATTTATAAATATAATATAAAGTTTTAATGAAGAAGTTTATACTATAAATTTTTTTTTGATTGAATGTAGAATTATCCAGATCAATAGGAAAGTATCGGCCGTCTATCGCCGCGCTTGCTGTCGCTGCTGCCGTCCACCGGAGCATCTATTTCAGTCTAAAATGTTCACATGGTCATCGATTATAAGTTTTTCTC
>NW_018173598.1:0-227 GCF_001263595.1 Phalaenopsis equestris
TAGAACTTTCTTGAATAACCATCAATAAAAGTAAAAATCTTACCCAACCACATAACTCATTTTTTGTCTAATGAATATAAATGTATATAATTTATTTTTTTTAATTAATATTCTGAAAGCAACAAACTTCATACTATGATATTTGTACAGCATAATATTCACAAAAAAATAAATTGGTAGGCTTTTTATTTAAAAAAAAAACTAAGCTTGTAAACATAATTCATAAA
>NW_018173599.1:0-227 GCF_001263595.1 Phalaenopsis equestris
CATGATCATTTTAATCCCAAAGTTTATAAAAATGTCGAATTAGCCCCATATACTTTAATAAGGGTTAAAATAGTCGTATGTGGGAATTATTTCAGCCTAAATTAAAAGAGTATGATATTAAATTGACACTTTAATACACTCTGGAAATAAAATGACCTCCTATAAAAAGTCAATGAGCAATTTTAACATGTGTCTCATAAGAAAATTAAGGATTAAGAAAAAAGGGC
>NW_018173600.1:0-227 GCF_001263595.1 Phalaenopsis equestris
TGTTCACTGAGCAAGAGGATATTTTTTTTTGCAAATTTTCTACACCAGGATATTCATTTTCTAAGGCACACTGATTTAATTTATTCAATAAGTCCCTAATTTTCAACTTAAATGAAACGGCATTGCATCAATTTAGGCAAATCCGAACAGCGCACGTGGCGGGTTCCCATTCGACACCGCCTCCTGAGTCGGGTGTCATGCGTCTCAGCTGTATCGTTCCATCTTCT
>NW_018173601.1:0-227 GCF_001263595.1 Phalaenopsis equestris
TTAGAGACAGGAAAATAATTGAGAAAATGTTGATTTCCTAAATAATGATCGAGACGTTGGAACAGAGAACTCCTCCTCCAAGTGAAAATAGGGTCCGTGAAGCCCAGATCAAAAAGACTAGCCTTAACAATATAGTCAATAAAATGATTGGTAAGAGAAAGATCTCCCCCTCTACCTCCTCTCCTTTCCAAGAAATTCATAATCATATTAAAATACCCCTCCCCCCC
>NW_018173602.1:0-227 GCF_001263595.1 Phalaenopsis equestris
TGGGAATATACATGAAATAGGGGTGCGAGCGGGGTTATCGTCGGCACGGAGCCTAGAGGCCATCTCGACATGCAAAGTCTGCATGTAAGAAAACCACGACCAGAGACTGCAAATGACGCAAACCGCCACGTATCAGGGTAACGAGAGACTACGTCAGGAAGAGGATGGTGACGTTCGAGAAAGGCTCTGCCAGAAACTGCAAAGACGAAGCAAATGGAGTGAAGCCG
>NW_018173603.1:0-227 GCF_001263595.1 Phalaenopsis equestris
AAAGTGGTCTGGAGGCCGAAGAGGCGTGTCTCAAAGGTGAGTTCAGAGGTCGCAGAGGCATGGCTCAAAAGACGAGTCCAGGGGCCGTAGAGGCGTGGCTCGACAACTGGGTTCAGATGCTGTAGAGGCTTGGCCCGAAAGGTGAGTTTAGAGGCCGCAGGGGCATAACTCATCCTAAAATGTGACGAAACCTTAAATACCTATTATGGTAAGGAGAAACATCGAGG
>NW_018173604.1:0-227 GCF_001263595.1 Phalaenopsis equestris
TATGATTATACCGTGTCAGGTAGTTTATCATTCAATTTTTAAAGTTTGTTGGGGAGGAGAGTGCCATGACTTATGAAAAAGTCATAAGGAAAAACAAACTATAGGAAAGCCATGATTCTTTATCAGGAAGGCCTTATATCCTACAACAAGAGGGAGAATGACTATCATAATTTATTGAAGGAGGTCTTATATCATTTCTCAAAAGTTTTTAATGTCAATTTTAGGAA
>NW_018173605.1:0-227 GCF_001263595.1 Phalaenopsis equestris
TTTGGAGCACTCCTCTTTTCTTCGGTTTGCTTGCGCCCATCATTTTCGAAAAAAATCAACTTCTGAACTTCGAATGTCCAACGACAAAATGCCTTTTCCCCTTGCTTCAAACAATGTAGATCCTCGCGCGCTCGCTAGAACCCTAGCACTGAACTGTGAAAGATGAAATGTCGAGGCGGGGGAATCCGAAATGGGAGAGCTCGCCTCAAAGTACTGCTTTACGACTT
>NW_018173606.1:0-227 GCF_001263595.1 Phalaenopsis equestris
ACATTGCGGGCATCATGACTCGTCGGCAGGTTGCATGAGAAAGTAAGCATTGGGAACAACATTGCAGTAGCTTCAAAAAAAGAAAGCAGCTTTCTTATTCAAAGGTGATTAAACGGACAATCCTTAATGGCCTCATGAACCTTCCTATTCAAAGGTGATTGAACGGACAGTCCTGAAGTTCAAAAGAGTTGACCGTACTCGCCCAAGAAAGAAATGGGTGGAGCATG
>NW_018173607.1:0-227 GCF_001263595.1 Phalaenopsis equestris
AATTTTATTACAAAATTTTTGACACAGTCGTAGATGCTTGGCCAAATAAATAACCCCATAACGATCAAAGTCTCAAAAAGGCAATTTCAAATAGCATCAAGTTATATATAAGTTCAAATAACACTTGGCAAAGGTGAAACCTTTTGGCTGTATACATGAAATCAGACATCATTTCTAGAAAATAATGTCCTGGTCTTTTGATCTTCATTTTCATTTTTGGTCCCAAT
>NW_018173608.1:0-227 GCF_001263595.1 Phalaenopsis equestris
GCTAACCAAACAATCTCCAAGTCAATAAATAACGTTAAAAACCATATATGTTTATATAAAATTAAGATCTATTGGATATAAATCTTAATTTTTTAGCCTAGATCTAATTTGAAGGAATATACTACCTTCCATAATTTTGATAAATTGTGGTCTGACAAGATGTAAACGGGTACCAGAAAAACCAAGTAATAAAGAAAATTGAATCAAGGAATACCATAATAGACAAT
>NW_018173609.1:0-227 GCF_001263595.1 Phalaenopsis equestris
CTTATGAGCTCATTTGAGTCCAGTTCACAAGTCATTTATCGAGTTGAGCCCGAACCGACTACCGATCAGCATGACTCCGCTACACCATAGCAAGGATTGCCCGTAGTTTGACTCAAAACATGGAGCTTTGAGCTTCTGAAACAAGCGATCTGCAAAAAGTTTTTATTTTTTATTCGCTATTTAAGAACAAAAGCTGGCAAAATATTCCCCCTGAAATGACTTTCATT
>NW_018173610.1:0-227 GCF_001263595.1 Phalaenopsis equestris
AGAAGGCTTGATAATCATATTAAAATCTCCCCTCACGAACCAATTATCAGTAATAGTGTCCCCCACCATAGTAAGTTTCTGCCATAGATAATATTAATTTTGCAGAAGAGAGCTAGCGTAGACAAAAGTGGCCTAAGCAGAATATATATCTTGCTTAAAATGAAGCAAAACAAATTTCTTGTCGTCCTCATGAATAGTAAGATCAATAATATGTTTCCAGAAAATCC
>NW_018173611.1:0-227 GCF_001263595.1 Phalaenopsis equestris
AGAAGGCTTGATAATCATATTAAAATCTCCCCTCATGAACCAATTATCAGTAATAGTGTCCCCCACCATATTAAGTTTCTGTCATAGATAATATTTATTTTGCAGAAGAGAGCTAGCATAGACAAAAGTGGCCTAAGCAGAATATATATTTTGCTTAAAATGAAGCAAAACAAATTTCTTGTCTTCCTCATAAATAGTAAGATCAATAATATGTTTCCAGAAAATCC
>NW_018173612.1:0-227 GCF_001263595.1 Phalaenopsis equestris
AGGAGTATCGAACTAACCAAGTGAGGGTTCAGTTTTATCAACTCATATCCTTATTGAGAGGAGAATCAGACTAATTAAATAGGACTTACAAGTTTGCAAAATAGACAAGGTGGCCCCCCTTGAAAGCGTGCATTATTTAATAACTTTTTAAATTAATTTTGAAAAAAAAGATGTTCATAAAATTTGAATGTTTTGCCTTTTGTGCATTAGAGTAAGCTTTGCATATT
>NW_018173613.1:0-227 GCF_001263595.1 Phalaenopsis equestris
GATGTAAATATTATTAAAAAATTGCGTTGGAGTTTTGTGTAAATTTCAAATGCAGTACGCATTGGATGACATCAGCGCTCCAATGGAAAGAGGTGTAATGGTCAATTAGGGGAGGATTAGGAAAGTAGTTAGTCCTAAGTATTTATAATTATTAAAATTCATTAATGACCGGTCATAAAGTAAATAAATAATTAATGTTTATTTATAGTTTGTTATTAAGAAAAAAA
>NW_018173614.1:0-227 GCF_001263595.1 Phalaenopsis equestris
GAAACCCAAAAGGAGTCCCTATAGGATCATTAAGCTCTAAGATTGTCTTTTGCACAATTTGCACCTCCGCGTGCACAAACTTTGAAATTCGAAGAGTCGACACGTTTGATCACTATAATTCACATTGCTTGCGTCGTTATTTGTCAAAAGCTTGAATAAATTTTTGAGACGATCGATTGCAGGTCGAAATTTAATGAAATTTGAATTCGACGTTTTTTTTTACCCGA
>NW_018173615.1:0-227 GCF_001263595.1 Phalaenopsis equestris
TATATATCTATATATATCTATCTATCTATCTATCTATTATCAAGCCACTTCTGAAATCTATATCATAATGCTTGTTTATGTGAAGGGGATTATTAATAGAGGGCAAATTTATAGAATCTCAAACATAAATCACATTAGGATCAGTAGTATATTCATTGTTCTCTCCTTATAAATAACTTATCTATAATATACGTAGGCTAGTAAACGAGCTCTGCCAACAGACCATG
>NW_018173616.1:0-227 GCF_001263595.1 Phalaenopsis equestris
CTATTCCATTTCTTAGCTCCACTGTTGCTGTTTGGCTTTTGATTTTTGAATCTTGAGGTTTGTCTTTTTTGTTACCCTTACTTACTCTACTGTCCAATCAACTTCTCTTTTGCTCTGACTTGACTGTTGCACCTGTAATTTCGGTTCTCTGACAAATCATGTGTTGTGGAGGGTTTTCAGTAATGACTGATTCAAATGCTATTGACCTTGCTACTAATATTCAGTGG
>NW_018173617.1:0-227 GCF_001263595.1 Phalaenopsis equestris
TGGTATATGTTATTGCAGTATTATTGATGTGTTATTGTGGTGGTGTTGAGGTGGTATTATCGTGGTATTGTGGTATTTTTCTATTATTATTATGTGATTATGGTGTCATTTCATATACTTCTAGACATGACTTTGAGCTGGTAGTAGTTATGCCTACACTTAAAAAGAATCAAATGAATATATTAATCAATCAATCATTAAATCAAATGAATCACCCAATTATTTAA
>NW_018173618.1:0-227 GCF_001263595.1 Phalaenopsis equestris
CCAATATCGACCCATAGAGAAGCAAGGTAAGAAAGCCCTTACATGAAATCTTAATCTACTACTATCAGATTTTAGTTTAGAAGGTTGATTAAGATGATACTTTTTTAGCAACCACTCCTAATTGCAAATATTAAATGTTAATATAACAACTATTCCTAAATGAAAATATTAGTTTTAAAGATAACTTATCTAGATAAATTGGTTTGGTGAATTATGAGATGTAAAAA
>NW_018173619.1:0-227 GCF_001263595.1 Phalaenopsis equestris
CTGAGAACATGACGTTACATAAAAATCCATGACATCCTAACCTTAAGACTAGTGATCAAGGACTACATAAATGGCATTTTGATCTTAGAGACCCCCTTTAAAGATGATGCTAAAGACCTTATCCGACTGAGGACATTAAACCAACAGCTAAATTGGGAGGCAACCCAAGCATTATCTTAGGATTTGTGTTTTTCATTGATGATGTCTGACCCGACCCACAATTATGC
>NW_018173620.1:0-227 GCF_001263595.1 Phalaenopsis equestris
AAGCTGAGATTGAGTCCAAGTAAGAATTTGATCATAGGGTAATTCGGGCTTGGTCCAGGGCTAGTTTAGAGTGCTAAAAATGATGGGGCTTGAGTGGGAAAATTCTCCTTAAGCTCTGGTGAAGCTGAAGAGCACTTCAATTTGGAGTTTGATAGCACTTGGTGGTATGACTGTGAAAACCTATGAATTTCAATGGTGAAATTAGGGTTTTGCAGTGGAGATGAGGG
>NW_018173621.1:0-227 GCF_001263595.1 Phalaenopsis equestris
TGTTGCCTTGCAAGAAAACAAATTTTTGATAAGAGTTGAAAGAATTGAACGCTAAATTTTAAAATTTTGGGGGTGAGAAATGAAGATATGTGAGTGCTATGTTTGTAAATGCCCCTATAATTTAATATTAATGGGGTTTTGATTATTAGTTATAATACAAAAAGGATTCAAATTTGAGACCCAATCAACCATTTTTTAAAATCTATCAACCAAACTTAATGTTAAAG
>NW_018173622.1:0-227 GCF_001263595.1 Phalaenopsis equestris
GGTTTAACAAATATCAGACATACTAATGGAAGTGTGTGGTCTTTTTTACATAGTTATCATCAATAAATGGATTTATTCTCTAAATTAATGTTTTATAATGTGATCTATATTTTTTAATGAAAAGGTGAGTGGTTTATAAGGATTTAATGGAAGGGATGACATTATTACTGCACCTCAGGCAAGTTTGGATTTATTTTGAAGATATCCTTAGAGAATAAAATTTATAT
>NW_018173623.1:0-227 GCF_001263595.1 Phalaenopsis equestris
GAGATTATGAGCTAATCACAAGCATCTTAGAATAGCTACCATGAATAATAAAAAATCGATTAGCAATGTTAGGGGAACAAAAGAAGCAAGAGAAACCATTGAAACCTATTTTGAGATGGTTGGAAATGGAAAGGGGCTCTGTACTGTTTGTTCACGACAGAGAAAGTCTTCGGAATCCTGCGACTTGGACGACCAGAATAGGAAGAGGCGGGCAGCTGGGATTTTGA
>NW_018173624.1:0-227 GCF_001263595.1 Phalaenopsis equestris
TTATAAGCTCTCACTAAATTATGGCATTTATTTGTTAGAGATTTAAATACATCAGAATTGTGTCCGAGCAAATATTTCTTGTGATGCTTTCAATATTGTCTTGGAATATCGAGCATACGTTTGCTAATTTGGTGTTAGATGTGTCAAGACATTATAGATGCATAATTTTACTATTCAATATTGTGGCACTTAGCTGTTAGAAATATAAATACATCAAAATAATGGTA
>NW_018173625.1:0-227 GCF_001263595.1 Phalaenopsis equestris
TAACTTGCTACGTGTATAATTTTAAAATTATGGTAGAATTAATAAGTAGAAAATTTTTTTTTTTAGTTTTTAAAATGGGTCATTAAAGACAAACCCATAACATGTAAGATATAAATTAGAACATTTAGATTCTTAGCATAGTCATACTTGTGTTAATCCTAGTGTTTTAACTTGAATTGCTCGCATGATCATCTTATCAAGCAATGCTCGTTAAGACAACACGACCA
>NW_018173626.1:0-227 GCF_001263595.1 Phalaenopsis equestris
TTCAAAAAGCCACCGCACCAAATAAGCTGCCCCAATGGGTGTTATATATGTAATGAAAATAAATTTTTTAAAGGAGTGCTTTCGTAAGCCATCACTTGTAAGTTTTTTCAAAATATAAATAATAGAATTATAAAGTCCATGTTTTTCTAAGAATAATAAGAAATACAGGTGACAGGATTGGAATGTTTATTAAATAAAGGGATCTAATTATCTCTTAGGAAAAAAAA
>NW_018173627.1:0-227 GCF_001263595.1 Phalaenopsis equestris
ATTAAGTTTATGGTTTGGAATGTTAGAGGTATTGCGAATGTTGATACCTCGACTAGAATTCTTAATTTAATTAAATTGTATATTCTTGCTTTCTTTGGTCTTCTTGAACCTTTAGTGGATTCTCATAATAATGGGAGGTATTTAAAGTGTTTTAAGAAGTTTATTTTGGTCACAAATATTAATAATAAAATTTGGTTTTTGTTGCTTGATACTATTAAAGTGGATGT
>NW_018173628.1:0-227 GCF_001263595.1 Phalaenopsis equestris
TTTTATAATTCCTCTTAAATTTCTCTCTTAAAAGGTTGTTCATTTATTTTAAAAGAAGTTATTCATTAGTTTTATTTTATTTTAAAGGTCTTGGCTATTTTTACCATTTATTCTGAAGGTTTTGATAAGTTTTAAGAGATTTTGTTTTTGAAGGTTTTTTATTTTTATTTTTGTCACTTTATGTTATGTGAAAAATTTTTATTAAGTTTCATTGGAAAATTTTTATT
>NW_018173629.1:0-227 GCF_001263595.1 Phalaenopsis equestris
TTTGGAAGAAAAAATGAGTTATGCTCTGCGATATGACATCTTACTCGTTTCACAAACAGGTGCAAATTGTGATTGCCACTATGACTCTCCACAATTACATTTAACAACATTCATCCCACAATGACATCGACTTCTATGAGGCGAACGAGAATCATGAGCATGCACCTGCCTAGTCATTTGAGTACTGTTTCGGACATTCTTTGTCACAGCTTGAGAATAATGCTTCC
>NW_018173630.1:0-227 GCF_001263595.1 Phalaenopsis equestris
GTATATGTATCGATCAAGTAATAAAGGGCTCTACTGGAGTCCTAAGTATCGATCCCACTGGTAGGTGAAACTTTTTTTGGAAAATCACACAAAAGCACAATATTTAAACAAAAAAAAGTTAAGTAAGAAAATATGTCAAAATTTGTTTAATCTCACCAAAGAAACTAAGTTTACTACACTAATCTATAAACCTCAAAGCTAAATTTACTAAAACAAAACTAGGTTTT
>NW_018173631.1:0-227 GCF_001263595.1 Phalaenopsis equestris
TATATATATATATAGTTGACGAGCGGAACCGTCAACTATAGCTGGCTCACAACAAACCGTCAAGTTTGGGTTAGACCCATGGGCATAAACACTAGTGTACCACCCCCATATAGCAAACAACTCGTCTATGAGTTTTGAAACCCAATCCAGAGTGGTCTTACACTGCCGAAATGAATGTTCTACCAATTGAGCTGGGACCTTATTATTATCAGATTTTCTTAAAAAAA
>NW_018173632.1:0-227 GCF_001263595.1 Phalaenopsis equestris
AAAGGGTGTGTCTCTTCTAGTGAAGAGGTGTGTCTCTTAGAAAAAGGAGGCATTTGGTGTCTCTCTAAAAGAGGAGCTTGGTACCCCTCAATAGAGAGCTTAATGTGGGATCTTTAAGAAGAGAATCTTAATGTGAGATTAGAAAGGAGATGGAGATGTAAATTTATAAAATGTCTGGAGAGTTTGGTGAGAGATTTTGAGAGATATGTGTAAAGAAATTGTATGAG
>NW_018173633.1:0-227 GCF_001263595.1 Phalaenopsis equestris
TCAATTAAGAATTATAGAAAGTTATAGACTTCCTTTATTCGCTCACATTTCAAACACAGCTCGATAGATGGCAAAGCCGAGATGAATTTTGCATGTAAAACTTAGAGTAGATTGTATAGGAGGGACATGAGGAAGCACTTAACTGCTCAGATGTTGTACAAAACAGATCTATAGTTTGGTACTAATAATGTCAAGGCATAATAAAACTAATGTTTGGCCTTTTCCTG
>NW_018173634.1:0-227 GCF_001263595.1 Phalaenopsis equestris
ACTAAATTTATTTATTTTTAGATGATAAATGATAATTATATGACTTAAAGTTTTATTTAAAAATATATTTTTTTGTAACTAAAAATAAAAATTCTCTTCTAATTTTTGGGCCACACTTCCAATCACATTCATGCACTACTTTGTCTTATTAGCTGTTTTTATTTTGTAGTAGATGCTTGGGCCTCAAGTATCATAAATATTTGGTATGTATGTAAATATATTCTTTC
>NW_018173635.1:0-227 GCF_001263595.1 Phalaenopsis equestris
GGCTTCTTCAATCTCAGTTCCCAGCACATCAACATCTTCCAAGGGGGAGATTTGGCCGGTATTCACAGTCGCGATCGTTTGGAGTTTTGGTTGTTTTCTACTCTCCTCTAACTTGATTTGTAACCTATCCTTGTAGATCTCTTCCTATTTATCATTAAGAATTTTAATGCTTTCTGCAATCTCATAAAGACGTGGAACGCTTGCCAAGCAAGAGGATAAGAGGGAGA
>NW_018173636.1:0-227 GCF_001263595.1 Phalaenopsis equestris
GAGACCATTTGAGTTGATGTGTGATGCTAGTGACTATACTATCAGGGCAGTTTTAGAAAAAAAATATGATAAGATTTTTAGAGCTATATATTATGCCAATAAAACCCTTAACAAAGCTCAAATCAATTATATTACAACTGAGAATGAATTATTGGCTATATTATAATCTTTTGATAAATTTAGGCCTTATTTAATTGGAACCAATTGTATTGTTCATACCGATCATT
>NW_018173637.1:0-227 GCF_001263595.1 Phalaenopsis equestris
AAGATAAATCATGTGACCTGAACACGAGTAGCTCGGCCAGAAACAAGGCAAACACTGCAAGAAAAATTATTAGAACCGGTGGAAAATTGGGTTTTTTATAATTTTTAATGGCTTATGGACTTTATATTTAACCTAAGGATTTCCAAAGATTTAATCCGTAGGTTACATGTAAACCGCATTTCCAACGACCTACAATTAATATCCGACGGTTTAAATTGCCGGTGCAT
>NW_018173638.1:0-227 GCF_001263595.1 Phalaenopsis equestris
CCCAAGGAACAACCAAACATTCAGACAAATGACAAGCACAAAAAAATATGTAATGTGCCATGCAAATGATTTGACTGCATCGGGTACATGACACCCTGGAGAAGATTACCCCTCACTAGAGATAAATGTAAAAAATGCACATACAAATGACAAACACATACAATGTGTAATGTACCATGAATGATGATCCTTAGAAATGCCAAATACTAGGAAGAAAGTACGAGAAA
>NW_018173639.1:0-227 GCF_001263595.1 Phalaenopsis equestris
CAAAGTAGGAAAGATAAGTGAAGAATATAAATTGCGTACATTATTATATTGTTGCATATAAACTGTCGGGATCATACACCCCAAGGACACAATCAGTGGAATGTAATGTCATTCAACTTAAAATATGCTCCTCAAATATTTCAAAAAAGGATGGATACTTTTTAGTGAACTATCACAATTTTGCCTTATTTACGTAGATGATATTCTAATATTCAGTTAAACAATTA
>NW_018173640.1:0-227 GCF_001263595.1 Phalaenopsis equestris
CTAAAAAATGAATCGATATTTTAGTTGACTGTGACAAAATAAGAATATTAAAATGGTCGTATGACAAGGCTAATAAATATTTTTAAAAAAATGAGTGCTTAGAGAATAAGTTAAGTGTCATCTTATGTAAGGTAACTGAAAAATATAAGGTTTACATACACATAACAAAAAATAATAAGATTTACATATATCACACCTAAACACACACACACACACACACACACACA
>NW_018173641.1:0-227 GCF_001263595.1 Phalaenopsis equestris
AATAACTGAAAGTATGAATAGACATCTAATCGAGGTATTTATTTTTATAATACTTTCTCATAATGTCTCCAAAGTTTTTAAAGATGTGCTAACAGTCACCTAATTCATCAATGGTATGTCAAGCAGGATCATTAGATTCAAAGCTCATCTCGATATTGTGATGGAAAAATACTCTCATGTAAGAGTCTTCTCATCCAATCTTACTCCTAAAATTTTTTATTGTCTCT
>NW_018173642.1:0-227 GCF_001263595.1 Phalaenopsis equestris
TGAAGCCAAACCATAGGATAGTTTGGGAGGTCATTGAGGTTTTCCTCAAGATCCGTGACAACCCCTACTTTTCTCCCTTCAGATTCCATAACAATGTTCCAAATTTATGCCTTTCCCATTTTTCACTCCTTATTTCGATTTTTGAAAATTCTTATCCTTTGGAATTCTTGAAGACAAATTTTTCTGATCTAAATCGAGAGTTTTCTTAAGTAACATCGGTTATTTAA
>NW_018173643.1:0-227 GCF_001263595.1 Phalaenopsis equestris
AACCTACTTCAGCTTCCTTTGGGCATCTATTATGGATTTGTGTTTTCTTCAGTGTTTCTTCTTTTGTGTGATTTTAATTGCTAAGTTTCATGCCAATATTTCAGATCATTGAGCTATTCCAAAAATGTCATGAGGACCATCCAATTGGGAAATTTTTTGGGGAGTGTACTGAGCTCAAGCTCAAGCTTGACCGCTGTTTTAGGGAAGAAGTAAGTTGTCTTTTTTTT
>NW_018173644.1:0-227 GCF_001263595.1 Phalaenopsis equestris
TTTTTGTTATTTAGAGCTTAAATTTGCATGACATAATCACACAAATAGCTTAGAAGATAGGAAGATTTATAACATAATGAATGATAACCTCAGAGTCCTAAAACAAATTATGGCTTAAATTGCACAACCTTATTTTGCAAAGGCATAATGATAAGGTGAGAATTTATGTTACACTAAGCAAACTATAACTTGACCAAGCTAAATTCTAATACCCTGAAATATTTACT
>NW_018173645.1:0-227 GCF_001263595.1 Phalaenopsis equestris
CATCGCATCTCACTACCATGTCCACTATATTTTTATACATCCCCACCCAACATAACTCAGCCGACAGTCGACTGTATATCTTATGTACCCTTGAGTGTCCCTCAATCAGGTTATTGTGGAACTACAATATTTTGGGGATGTACCTCGATGTCCTTGATAACATGAATCTTCCTTTGTAGAGTAGTTGTTGCCCCTTTAATGCATACCCTAGATGTCGGAAAACTGCT
>NW_018173646.1:0-227 GCF_001263595.1 Phalaenopsis equestris
ATGAATGAATGAGTGCTGCATTATAAATTTGTTTGGAACTTTGAATTTAATGATGCGACGTCATAATCGGTCAGCAGTATTCATTATGAGAAGGTTTTATTACTTAGAATCTTTTTAAATATTGTTTGGAAATTTCAATTAATTTTTCTTGGAATTCTAACTTTACTGATATGTACTTTTCCGGTAATTTATAAAATAAAAGTGTATAATATTGGACACAACTCCGT
>NW_018173647.1:0-227 GCF_001263595.1 Phalaenopsis equestris
GCGCGTGTGTAGGTATGTATCTATGTGCAATTCAATCCTTAACATATTCATAAGTTTAACTTTCATTTGAGATATTAATAAACAGAAATAATATGTTGAATGCTTGATCATGCCTTCAAGGCTCCTAAATTGAGAAACAAGTTTAACTTTCAATAACCAATTATCATGTTTCTAGATTCCCTTTTTATAATAGTAAGACAATTTTTGTGCTCTCTTTAAACATTAAC
>NW_018173648.1:0-227 GCF_001263595.1 Phalaenopsis equestris
TTTTTGCTTTTTGAATATAAAATCAAATTATTTTCAGAAAATGCTTACAATTAATTTTTAGAAATTTTTAAATGTTTTTAAACATTATCACCATCCACAACGATCACCCCTTGATGATCGACATCACTGATCACAACCAATATTAATAATTGATCACGTCCCGCAACCGTAAACAATAACGGCCCGGCCAACATCACAATAAGTCTAACCACCACTAGCAATCAATT
>NW_018173649.1:0-227 GCF_001263595.1 Phalaenopsis equestris
GCTGTTGGGATATATTTGAAAAGGTTATTGATGAATGTGGTTTTAATGATGTAAAGATAGATGACGCTACTATTGTAGATGTATTATATTATAAGTTAAATTAGTTGATTATTTCCTTGTTCTATTTTTAAATAAGCTAAAACTGTATTTATAATCATTTTTCATAATAAAGCAACCTATTATGAATTATTTATAATTATTTGCATGTGTATTATTTTCTATTTTTT
>NW_018173650.1:0-227 GCF_001263595.1 Phalaenopsis equestris
ATATATTTCATGTTTGGCAACATAATTCTTATATATTTACATATATAACCCTTTTAACTTGTAATTTTATTTTAATGTTATTTTATTTATATATGAATATATATACTAAAAGAACCAGCTCACAAGTTACATGTCTAATCATTGTTGGCTTGAGTTTTGCTTGTTAACTCATCACTTATCGAGCCGACCCAAGTCGTCTCACGAGTTGGCTCGAGTTTTACTTATTA
>NW_018173651.1:0-227 GCF_001263595.1 Phalaenopsis equestris
TTTAAATGGTGGAGAATCCGGTGGACAACTTGGAGATGATGGTCATCATGAATTTACTCACGATACCAATTGCGTGACGCATGTTCCCTAAAAGACGCTGGTAGTGAGTCTTGTTGACCGACACATCATCAAGAATGCCAAATAATTTTTCATTGTATTCATAGGGAAGACCACGGGTTTATACAGAAGAATATTATTCTCTATCAAGAGATCGACCACATATTTGT
>NW_018173652.1:0-227 GCF_001263595.1 Phalaenopsis equestris
ATGATCTTCAAATTTGAGATGTTCATGAAGAAGCTAATACTGCTTTGGATAAAATAATAAGTATTATTAAGTAAGTTGCAAAAGCTGTGTTTGAAGAATAAAAAAGAAAAGCTCTTACAAATAAAAATATTTGATGGTGAAGTAATAATATGCAAGAAAAGATAAAAAAATAAGAAATTATGGTATATAAATTGATTTAAATATAAAAACTTTGGGAATTAAAAAAA
>NW_018173653.1:0-227 GCF_001263595.1 Phalaenopsis equestris
TCTCATTTGCCTCTTCAAGCTTATTATGTGATCTCAATGTCTTGAGCCTTAGCTATAATAATTTTACAAAATTAAGTAATGATGAAACTGCTTTAAAATGCAAAGAATATAAAATGACCAAAATTGATTTCTCCAATAACCAACTGAACGGTAGCATACCTGAATGGTTTGGAAATATGAGAAATTTAACAGACCTTTTTCTTGGAAATAATCAGTTTGATGGACTT
>NW_018173654.1:0-227 GCF_001263595.1 Phalaenopsis equestris
AGAATTCACCCACTCAAAAATTATCCTCTGTTGATCTGGTGTAAGACAATATACAGCTTTGAGCTTTATTAATTTACCTCCATTTATCTCCTGAAACTCTAAAGTTTTTCTTTTACAACACTCTCTCAAATTCACTCTAACTTTACATTATCTTTTGTCTTAATATCCATCACAGTGTTAATGATGTTATCAAAAAAATTCTGCTCAATGTGCATAATATTGAGATT
>NW_018173655.1:0-227 GCF_001263595.1 Phalaenopsis equestris
ATTGATTAAAAGTTAATTTAAGATTATGAATAAGAGTAGTCAAAGCTTAATTTAAATTTCATTTATATTAAATTAAATTTAATTTTAATTTGTAGTACACAAAATAAGATCAAGTCTTATTTAGTTGTTCGTTTATTTTACACAATTATGTGCTTATTTTAGTTATATATGTAATAGCTCATTTAATATCTTCTTTATTTTTGTCAACAAGTAACCCATTTATAAGG
>NW_018173656.1:0-227 GCF_001263595.1 Phalaenopsis equestris
TATATTAATAAATCTTATTGTGCTTAATCCTAAAAATTATTTGGTATAAGAGGTCTATAATAAATTACGTAGTGCTAAATCCTAAAAATTATTTAATATAGTTCTAAACTTTTGTTAAATCCATATATGCTATTTTATTAATTATGTAAGATTTATGGTTTTATATCCTCGTGAGATCTTATTATGTCTATTTGACCTATATTAACCTTAATTAGAATAATTCAGTC
>NW_018173657.1:0-227 GCF_001263595.1 Phalaenopsis equestris
CTTCCGATCTGTAGATTTTACTTGCCCTAAAATTTTATTTATCGAGCGAAAGCTTGAGTTTTTAAGACTCTGATTATGGTTTGGCTTTACCAAATCCATTCAATGGCTGGATATTTCTGTTAGCAGTACCATGAAAGAAATTTACATTTTTTTTTTCCTTTTTCTGTGTTCCATAAACGTACTAAGAGACACCCTGGTTTGTTTTAGATATCATAATTCGATTAGGG
>NW_018173658.1:0-227 GCF_001263595.1 Phalaenopsis equestris
TTTTTTTTTTCTCAGAAGAAGGAATTGAAGAAATTTGTGATATCCTATAGCTAATATTCATCCAAAATAGTTTCCTTCTAAATAACATGAAAATTGAGGGTCATTTGCAATTATCAACTCTAAGGAGTTGGAGTGTGGAAAATTGCTAGCTGCCATCAATATAGATAAAAACAAAAAACAGCAACAACAACAACAATAAACCCCTTAGACAATTTGCTCCTTCTTCT
>NW_018173659.1:0-227 GCF_001263595.1 Phalaenopsis equestris
TTTTCATTTGTTCTTTTTTCCGAGAGATGGTGGTGTGGGCAAAGTCAGGACAAGCTAGGACACATACCCAATAAGATGGTCAGCTAGGAGGAATTCATTGAACTATTCAGAGAGTGGTTCGTACTGTTGGGTTGTTGTGTGAAGTCGAAGCAACCTAAACAATAGGAATGTCAGAGCATAAATGCCGACCATGGGCGCTCAAATTATTTTGTGAGGCTAATTGAGTT
>NW_018173660.1:0-227 GCF_001263595.1 Phalaenopsis equestris
TGCCACCCTGAGCTGCCCTTTCTCTGTTCAGTGCGCGATTTAAGCCATCTTTCATGATGAAAATCAGCACTCGTCCTGACATTTTTCTGCAGAAGACAGAAAAATATCATTGCGCTAAAATTTATCACGAACAAAAACAAGAAACGAAACACTTTTAAACATGTTTTAATTTTTATAGTTGCAAATTTTTTTTTAATTTAATTTAATGAAATTTCATAATCAAAAAA
>NW_018173661.1:0-227 GCF_001263595.1 Phalaenopsis equestris
TTAAATGTGCAGTGAAAAAATGTTATTGAACTATTCATCACCGATTATTTATTTATATATTAAATCTTGAATTTTATTTTTAATTTATGTAATTATTTAAATAATAAATAACGTGTGACTTATTTGAGTGTCATACGCTCAACGTATCAGCCGACGTTTGAATGGTGATGATAACATACAATAATAGTAAAATGATTTATTATGAATAAAATACAATGTTTTTTTTT
>NW_018173662.1:0-227 GCF_001263595.1 Phalaenopsis equestris
GATCAGACGGTCTGAAGAGCTTCATCCGATCAAACGACGTTTAATGAATATTTGAGTTCCTTAACAATGTCAGAATTGCATAATCTTAGGCCCGTTGGATTTGTCTTGTTGAGACACACAATTTGACTATAAACTTGTCAGATTCAACAACTGTTTGACATTCCAAATGTGTTCCGAAATCTCCCAAGAATAATTTAATGACTTGATATGGGCTTAATTTGACTCGG
>NW_018173663.1:0-227 GCF_001263595.1 Phalaenopsis equestris
AACCTGAATAAGGTTATGTAAATATGATTTTAGCCTAGTCAATCACTCTGATAGATCCTTATTCAGAAAAACATGGATGGAGTATATTTTGGAGTAAATCATTCAATAAGATACTAGATCAGATTCAGACTGCTTCAGCACAGACAGCCTTTCATAGTCTACAGCCTGCTCAACCAAGATAGAAATTTCATCGGAGAAATTACTGCAGCCAAAAGAGAAAGAGAAGA
>NW_018173664.1:0-227 GCF_001263595.1 Phalaenopsis equestris
TAAGATTTTTCTCGAGCTAATCCTTGAAAACAAAAAATTCCTCTATAGTATGTCCAAGCATCCTATGGTTCAGATAATAATTGGGTTGATCTTTGTTGTGGACCTCTTCAGGTGTCTTTGTGTCTGATAATCTGAACTCAAAATTCTTCATCAGACTTCTGAACATTTTGGGTACAAATTCATCTTTGAAGGAATATACTGCTTTCTTTTGTTCCTCAATGCTCAGA
>NW_018173665.1:0-227 GCF_001263595.1 Phalaenopsis equestris
TCTGTAGTCACGACTGGGTTTATGAACACCTTCGTGAATCTCCTTTTTAGATCTAACGTAATTTTCTTCGACTAACAGCTTGGTTATATAGTATACCGGCGTGTGCTGCGCTATTATTCTGGCGAAGAAGATGGTCTCGGTGAGTCACTCAAAACTCAGTCATGATGAATTTTAAAATGTGTAGTGCCAAAATAGTCCTTGACTAATCACATGGGGTTATTTTAGTC
>NW_018173666.1:0-227 GCF_001263595.1 Phalaenopsis equestris
TTGGTTCCAATTTTTCCCAATTTCAATTATAAACTTAAATTAATCATGACTAAACTCAATTTAGACCAAATCCTAACCCAATCGACCCAAAATTTGAGCCCAATTTTACTCAAATCCAAAACCCCCAATTTAGCTAAGTCTCCAAATGTCACCAAATTGAATCTCCAAATCCCAAAATTGACACCAAATAAAATTTTGAGCTGAATTAATCATGACTAATCATAATT
>NW_018173667.1:0-227 GCF_001263595.1 Phalaenopsis equestris
GAAAAACATTCTTAAACTAAATTATAAGAAATTTTATCTTCCGTCGTTTTATATAAATAGTGTACAACAATGTAAAACTATTTTTCCAAGAGCTCAAATCTGATGAGGCCAGAACATGCGATAGGCCTCTAGTAGGTTGGCCAGTAAAATATACCGCACCCCCTTTGTTTTTCCTTTGGGGCATATACATGGATATCACCCAAATCTATGTATAAACATATCTAAAC
>NW_018173668.1:0-227 GCF_001263595.1 Phalaenopsis equestris
GTTTTGATTTCATAGGGGATTTTATAAATGAATTGGCTGTCTCAATAACTTCACAATTAAGTGAGCTTAGTGTCACAGACAAACAACTCGCAAGTCACTCGTGCGGTTTTAATATTTTTCCTTAGAAATATATCGGCCTAACACTTACAAAGCTTGGACTTGAAAACACAAAACTCTATAGAAAAGTAGTAAGGAGAAGTTATTGAAAAAAGGAACACTTCACTAAA
>NW_018173669.1:0-227 GCF_001263595.1 Phalaenopsis equestris
TGTGTTTGTAAATACATAGGAAATGGGTGGTATGCATGTAAATTTTCTAAAATTAATTCATGAAAATGCTGCATTTTCACATTAAGAAAATAGTATTAGTGATATTTTTTTATATAATGTCAGAAATTTGAGTGGCATGCATGTAAATATCAAAATTTCGGTGCTCGGTTTGTAAATATAAATAATTGTGTGGTTTGTAATTAAATGCCCCATAATTTTTTTTTTTT
>NW_018173670.1:0-227 GCF_001263595.1 Phalaenopsis equestris
ATTAGCGATAAGCTCAACAAAAAATACCAAAAGTTATAGATGCAAAGGTTGAAAAAAGAAAAAAAAAATGTATAACTTATATAATTGAAGATGAGATTATAAAATACATATAAAACATAAGCTCAACATTATATAGTTGAAGAGGAGAATGTATGGGAATTAGTGAATGTGATGATGATGATTAAAAGGCAGCAGACGGTCAATATGCGTCAATGCGATCCATAAAT
>NW_018173671.1:0-227 GCF_001263595.1 Phalaenopsis equestris
CACAATACCTGTAGCTCATCAATAAGAGGTTATAAATACACATCAATGTTGACCTTTAGGCAATGTAGAACTAGTATGATCAATACTAGAGAGCATAACATCATAATCATAGACATATCAGAGGATAATATGGCATGATATTAACTGACCAACATGAATAGAGTATTACAGCGTGACTGTACGTAAGGTGTGAACCTCTATGTCCATAAGTTAAGCTTAACGTTACA
>NW_018173672.1:0-227 GCF_001263595.1 Phalaenopsis equestris
TTTTTACTTGATTATGTGGTTCTTCCACTGGTGGAAGCTGAGGTAACTCTTCCTGAGTGACTATTTGTTTTCCTTCATCTATGGGAGCTAACCTTGACGGTAACACTTTCCAGCTTCTTATAGTTATTTTTGTGATTTATTCTTCTTGAAATGTTGTAGGAAATGGTGTATTATGGTACTCAAGAACTGACTCCTCACTCCCGGTGCTATCGTAACTTGTATCATTG
>NW_018173673.1:0-227 GCF_001263595.1 Phalaenopsis equestris
ATCGTCGAAGGCTACCTCTCCACGGAGACAATAGGTTTTGACTCTACCAGCGGTCGTCCAGTGCAAATCCCCACAACTCTCTTTGGGTGCACCCATCAGAGCAATGGCACTTTTGACAAGAATGATGCTGGCCTCGTTGGTTTAGGTGGAGGAAAGCTCTCACTCATCCGCCAACTCGGCTCTACCATTGGGAGCAAGTTTTCCTACTGCTTGCCCTCGTCAACCCA
>NW_018173674.1:0-227 GCF_001263595.1 Phalaenopsis equestris
AAGCCTCTGTAGTTAATTACATCTTAAATGATCGATGTCACCTAGGAAAACTCTCGATTTAGATCAGAAAGTATTGTCTCCAAGAACTTCAAAGTTTAGGACTTTAAAGGTTTGGCAAAAGAGTATCAAATAGGAAAAGATCAAGTTTGGAACATTTATTACAAAATTCAAAGGGAGAAAATTAGGGAATGCCACGAATCCTGAGGAGAACCTCGGTGACTTCCCAA
>NW_018173675.1:0-227 GCF_001263595.1 Phalaenopsis equestris
ATTTGTCTTTTTGTTGTACTTGTATGTTGGATGAGGACCCCTCTCTTTTTTGGTATGCGTTATGTATTTTAGTTTTGGGGGGCCTTTTCGAACTCTAACCTTGTACTCATCCTTTTTGATGAACACGTAGGGAGCCGAATAATGCTCCTTTCCCCACGAACTCTAACCTTGTACTCATCCTTTTTGATTAACACGTAGGGAGCCGAATAATGCTCCTTTCCCCATAT
>NW_018173676.1:0-227 GCF_001263595.1 Phalaenopsis equestris
AAGGTTCTTTAATGAAGAGATTTGTCTCTTAGATTAAGGAACTTATCACTTGGTGCAAAAAGTTGTGACTTTTGAGGGAAAAAATGGAGGAAATTTTGAATTCTTTTTGGGCTCTAATTAAAAAGGTGGAAATTTTAGAAAAGAGAGGGGGCGTAAGATAGAGATAATGGTTTTGGTGTGAGAGAGAAGTGGGGATTTTCTTCTAGGGTTATAAGAGGAGAAGGAAG
>NW_018173677.1:0-227 GCF_001263595.1 Phalaenopsis equestris
CTAACCGTTAAAATTGCTCACTGGAGAGAATATTAGAAGAGAAAAGCTGTATTTAGATTTTGATTTCTTTTAAATACTATCTGAACCATCAATTTGCTCGGTTTATAAATTAATAATAAATATAGTTAAAATCGGTATGTAAATACTGATTTTGACTTTAGTTTGCTAAAAATTAATATTTATATACCAACCTGCGCCACTTTATATAAATTTTTTTTTTTTTTTTT
>NW_018173678.1:0-227 GCF_001263595.1 Phalaenopsis equestris
AATTATGTTATTTTGTCGTTACTAATACTTTATTTTAAAAAAAGAGATGAACATATTACTACTTATAAGAATGAATCAAATTAATCATAAATTGATTATTTTGTTATGAGAAAAATATATTGTGAATAATGTAAGGATTGTAAGATCATTTCGAGTGAAAATTTAAGTACCTAACATTGATTACTAGTTCTTAATTTTAAAATGAGGAGTTGCAAGTTAAATAGTAC
>NW_018173679.1:0-227 GCF_001263595.1 Phalaenopsis equestris
CGCCAGGGAAACAGAGTAGACCGCTCCTAAACACTAGAGGCCCCGCACTTAAGCATTAGAAGCAGTTATGTGAAAGTTTCTTCATTTTGCTGAATTTTGAAAGGGTATTTGAGGCACCTATTGGCTAAAGAAGGTGCTTATGACTACTAGAAACAAAAATATTATTAAAAAAACTTATGGAAGGAGGTATCTTTTGGAGAATACATCAAATTGGGATACATTTTGAA
>NW_018173680.1:0-227 GCF_001263595.1 Phalaenopsis equestris
AAATTAACAAAGATCAATTATGAGAGCAATCATCTAGCTAAAAAAAGAAGAAAAAAGACAACTCTTTTATGTATAAATTTATGTTATCAAAAGAAATGTGTTATGTATTGTATTTTGTAATCATCATCTTATAAATATAATTATTCAACTTCATGTATTTTACATATACATACATACGTGCATATTCACACATATATACACGCGAGGGCGCACACACACTTATATAT
>NW_018173681.1:0-227 GCF_001263595.1 Phalaenopsis equestris
TATATATAATTATTATTACACTTAAAATATTCAAATATAGTTGAACAATAAGATAAAATTTAGGATATATTAATCAATTGCTCATAGCAATAGTCTCTTAGTAGTTAATGCCATCTTATATTAATATCAAAACTGTCGGATAAAATTTAATTAAAAAATTAATGAGGAATCTACATACATACCTAAATACCTAAGTTTTGTTTTTTTATATTTATACAAGCCAAATG
>NW_018173682.1:0-227 GCF_001263595.1 Phalaenopsis equestris
AATAATAATAATAATAATAATAATAATAATGAGGGACCAAATTAAATTTTCATATCATGTAAAAATAATAGTATTTTAGTTTCTAAAAATTGAAATATATTTTTTCATTGTATTGAATTCTTTTATGATGAAGATTTCTCTATTGTCCATCAATTCATATATTACGGAAGAGACCTTCTGGGTATTGTTATTGATGGTGGTGAGGAGGAAGAGGAGAGAGAGAGAGA
>NW_018173683.1:0-227 GCF_001263595.1 Phalaenopsis equestris
TATGTTTTTATGTTTGATTTAGAAAATCTTGGTAGCATATTGAATATATAATGATTTATTAATGATTATAAGACCTTAAAAAATTACTTAAATATGTTAGAATGAGTTTTTGGATGTTAAGCTAACTTGTTGTAAATTAACCACTAGCGCTTAAGCGTTATCCTTAAGAAGGATAGCGCTTAAGCGCGACAGTATACTAAACGTGCTGAATAATGTTCTTAGAAGTT
>NW_018173684.1:0-227 GCF_001263595.1 Phalaenopsis equestris
AAACCGAGCCCCAGCAAATGGGGAGTACAAAACATGTTCAGCCCAAGATTTCTCCCAAAAGAGCCAAAGCCAAATTTTCACTTAATAGAAAACACATTTCCGGCATGAACTCTAATCCAAATGAGCTAAAACAGCTCCTAAGTTTTATAGAAAAATGAAGATACTTTCAGCATGCATTCAATTGAACAGGTGTCATTTTAGAACATATAACCATAGCTTCTCAAATG
>NW_018173685.1:0-227 GCF_001263595.1 Phalaenopsis equestris
TTTAAACATTTTTACATTATTAACAAGAAATGAACTGCGGTTTTTTATTTTTGGGTTATTTATGGGTTATTTTGGGATTATTGAAAATAACTTAAAAATAACCTAAAAATAACTCAGAAATAACATGTACCGCACGTAGATATACGTCAGTTATCCGGATCGAAAATGTGCGCCCCAAAAAGACCCTTAGACAGCTGATTTTGCCCAAAACACAGAATCAATCATCT
>NW_018173686.1:0-227 GCF_001263595.1 Phalaenopsis equestris
GGATGAAAAAATTGATGAGAAGAAGAGTAGAAAAAGAAATAGAGAAGAATTGGAAGAAGAATAGGGCATTAATTAGGGTAACAAGATAGAGAAGAAGAAAAAGAATGGAAGAGAAAGGGTAGAAGCAATAGAAGAAGAAAGTAGAATAAGAGGAATAAGATCGACGAAGAAAAAATGCAAGAGGAGAGAGTAGGAGTAGAAGAGAAGTAGAAAAAAATAGGAAGAAG
>NW_018173687.1:0-227 GCF_001263595.1 Phalaenopsis equestris
AAAAAAAATATTTAAGATTTGAAAATCACTTGATTTCTAAGTCTAATGAGTCAGAATTTGAGCCTGGATTGATGTAATATTAATAGAAGGCAATCTTTACTCGTTCAATTTGTTAAATCCAGATTTGTCAATAAATTGCACTATAAGGGATTAGAATGTTAGAAATGAGAGAGAGATGGGGGAGGGGAGGGATAGAGGGAGAAGTGCACTACCATTTGCCCCTCTTA
>NW_018173688.1:0-227 GCF_001263595.1 Phalaenopsis equestris
AAAAAAAAACTTAAGTCCGATGTACCTTTTAAATAGTGAAGAATCCGGTGAACAGCTTGGAGATGGTGCTCTTAGGGTTCATGCATGAATTCACTCTATATACCAACTACATGGCATATGTTGGGGTGAGTATGGGCAAGATAAAAGAGTTTCCCAACAAGGTTTTGAAAGTGATCCTTGTTGACATACACAACATTGAGAATGTCTGATAATTTTTCATTGGGATC
>NW_018173689.1:0-227 GCF_001263595.1 Phalaenopsis equestris
TTCACTCAGTCTTATGAGATAGACTATCAAGAGATATTTACTCTAGTGACCAAGTTAAACATTGTAGGAGTTATTTTTTCCTTTGTGGTGAACAAAGAATAAGAACTACATCAACTTGATATCTAAAATGCATTTTTGAATGGAAACCTCGAGGAAGAAATGTATATGGAAATCCAATAAGGACTAAAAAATGACTCAAATAAACATCTGGTTTGTAAACTAAGAAA
>NW_018173690.1:0-227 GCF_001263595.1 Phalaenopsis equestris
TTTTTTTAATATATTTATTGGAGAAGATTCATTTTAAATATTAAGTCAACCTTGAATTAATAATATTTTTCTTCAAGTACTTGTACTTATAATTTAGTTGTATTTACTGCAATAATTTCAAAATTATTGTATTGTGTTTGCAATATAGCATATGTTTTTATTCATCATAGGATGCGTAGTATACTTGCACTTACTGTAGCATGGTCAAAGATTTTTTTTTTCATTTT
>NW_018173691.1:0-227 GCF_001263595.1 Phalaenopsis equestris
CACATTTACACATGACCAACCCAAATTGCTTGCACTAAACCCATGCTCTGATCCCCCAAACTAAATGTTCACCTGACCATGGCCGGCCGGCCTCCTTGGCTGCCAGAAAACACCATGGCCATGGGAGCCCATATGGTTAAAACTCAAAATTAAGCTCATCCAAGCTGCCTCATTTCAATTTGAAACTTGCATTCTTCTTCACTCCACCTAAGCAAGCCTTTCCACCC
>NW_018173692.1:0-227 GCF_001263595.1 Phalaenopsis equestris
TCTAGATTAGCCAATGTTCTTTATGCAATCAGGAGAGGGTAGAGAATAGGTATGCTTTTAGTTGTCATTGGCCACATTAAATTCTAAGCATTTCATTCTTACAAATTATCTAAGTTGTTGCATGTGAAAGGAAGTTTATAACATCTTGAAATTCTTCAAACCAATTTCTCTAATTACGTTTATCTTTAGATTGAGCTTTGTATTTAGGAGTCATTATTAGAAAAAAA
>NW_018173693.1:0-227 GCF_001263595.1 Phalaenopsis equestris
TTTTATTTCTGGCTTGTAAAGGTAGAGGTGAGGATATGAATTAATTTAAACATTGGAATGTATGCTCACATTTGGTTGAAAATTCAAATCTTTTAGCTTTCCTCAATATTTTGAAGAATTCTGCCCACTTGTCTCCCAAATTTAAGATGAACCCGCTAAGTGTGGCTATTCGGCAAGTCAAATTTTTAAATCCCTAAGTATATTAAGGAGATGGTATATACAAGAGT
>NW_018173694.1:0-227 GCF_001263595.1 Phalaenopsis equestris
GAAAGAAGGTCTTGGATTTGGTACTGTAGGACCAGACAATGGTACTGTAGGACCAGTCCTTAGTACTGTAGGACTAGTCCATGACAAGGAGTTTTACATGTTTGTTACCGGCAAATTAGAAGAGGATTGCCTCGATGTAGATAATCACTTTTAAGATAAGTTAATAGGTGATGCACCACTAGAATTTAAAGAAGAATCTAAGTCAACAGTGGATGAATTAAAAGAAA
>NW_018173695.1:0-227 GCF_001263595.1 Phalaenopsis equestris
CCTCGAGACTGTAGGCCTCCGTCCTACTCCCACCTTTACACTCGAGACCGTAGAACTTTGTTCTACTCTCTCGAGACTGTAGTCCTCCGCCCTACTCCCACATTTACTATCAAGACCGTAGACCTCCGTTCAACTTCCTGGGGACTATAGGCCTCTGCCCAACTCCCATCTTTACACTAAGGACCGTAGACCTCCATTCTACTCCCCCTAGACCGTAGGCGTCCGCC
>NW_018173696.1:0-227 GCF_001263595.1 Phalaenopsis equestris
AGAGAACCCAAACCATCAACCAAATATAACACAATAAACCGAAATTTTTTTTGCAAAAATCAAAATGCCTGAACAAATAATGGTAGAGAATACCGTGGGGCGAAGAAGAGCCAATGATCCAAACCGAGCCAAAGGACAGAGGAGAGAGTGAGACTAGGAGAAAGGCAAGCTCACTGCAATAACCTCCGAAGACAATGAAACCAAAGCCTAGCCACCAGAGCCACAGA
>NW_018173697.1:0-227 GCF_001263595.1 Phalaenopsis equestris
TCTTCATGCATAGTTGCTTTCCACTTGGGATTCTTCTTAGGAACCTGCCAACACTTGGGTATAGAGATACTGTCCAAAAATACAATGAATGCTCCAAATAAAAATAATATAGAATATGAAATAAAGTTAGCAATGTTATGTTCCCACACAAAATGATCGAAATGATGTCTGGCATTACTGCAAGAGGTTCTCCTTAAAGTTGGTGGTGGTGGTGGGGGGGGGGGGGG
>NW_018173698.1:0-227 GCF_001263595.1 Phalaenopsis equestris
CCCCTACCACCTAACTGATCTTCACTACCCCACTCATCGAGCCCTAGCATGCATTTTTGTCGTATTTGTTCCAATTTTCCTTTCAAGCATGTTTTGTTTTAATCTATTTGCTTTTTAGTAGTAATATTTGTTTTTTCAATTGTGGTTTGGGTTAACTTTGCTATCTTTTGTTGACATCCTAGGGTAAGCGCAAAAGAAGAAAAAATGATGATTTTGCAATGTCCTTA
>NW_018173699.1:0-227 GCF_001263595.1 Phalaenopsis equestris
GGTTCCCTTAGTTATGCGGCAATTTCTCGTTAAGGAGTGATAACGAACAATGGTGTTGGACAACAAGCAAGGGATTGCATGACGGTGTGATAGACAGTTGGAAGGTGCTTCTGCAAGGAAGGGAAAGTGGGAAAGGGAAGAATATGAGGAGATGATCATCACCTTGGAGGAGGATATAACTGTAGCACCACTTATCCTTAGATTTAGCCCTAGCAAGGGCGCTGCTG
>NW_018173700.1:0-227 GCF_001263595.1 Phalaenopsis equestris
GGAACTAGGTTATGTCCAGGACGAGCAATTGATTTCCCAATATAAGAAGTAAAATTTACTAACCTTTTATAACACAATTCATGTAATTTAGTAATTTTGCCCCTGCTCCATATATTTTTTTGCTAAGTGCTTCAACAAAATTAGAATTTTGGTGACTTCACCCACACTAAAAAATAAAATTGATTCAGCCCACGAAGCCTAAGAAATATAGGAAAGAAAAATATACA
>NW_018173701.1:0-227 GCF_001263595.1 Phalaenopsis equestris
TATCCACTAGTTGGGTGAAATCATAACCTTTCTAAGTCATTTTGTTTCTCAACGAATTTTAGCCTTATAAGTGATCAGTTTGCAAAGTCAATTAAGAGCCACTAAAACTGCTATCACATTAATAAAATAAGAGAATTTTTAAGAAAATAAAAATTCCTAAACATGCATCTATTTCATAAACATTAAAAAAATAAGATAATGACATCAACAGTAAAAAGAATTGATAG
>NW_018173702.1:0-227 GCF_001263595.1 Phalaenopsis equestris
ATTGTGTTCTTCTCATGTCGATTCCAAACAACATAACCAGGAAAAATTCAATAGGAAATTAAGTGTTTCTTGACATCTTTTAATGCATGATTTACAAGAGCACAAATGTTTTTCTGATAAATTTATGCTCAGACTAGCAAACTCTAAAAATTAATTAACTGCTTTTATACAGTTTTTTTCTCCATTTTGGCTGACTCATATAAGTTTTATCAATTCTAATGGACAAA
>NW_018173703.1:0-227 GCF_001263595.1 Phalaenopsis equestris
ACCTAGGGGAGTAAACGAGACGAACACGAGCGAGCACAGGCTTAGCTTGTGATCGATTGGTTTATATTTTGACCTCAAAAAGTGTGTTCGTATTTGACTCATTTGCTTAAAGAGCAGAACATGAGATGTTTACGAACAGGGTGTCGTTTTGAGAGCCCTAATCACGTAGCCATAAGATGTTAAGTGTTGGGACAAAATTTAAAAATTATTGCTTTTATTAAAACATC
>NW_018173704.1:0-227 GCF_001263595.1 Phalaenopsis equestris
ATTTTTGTTAACTTAGTTCTTTTAACTGCATTTTAATCAGCATTAACTCAATTACTTTAGATTCAAATTTAGTACTCTAGTTTTGTTATTTAAATTGTGATCTACATTATAAATATAAGATTTTATCTATAATAATTTATAACATATCTGTGGGACCAATATCTAGGACTACATTAGAGCCTTTTATTACTGGAGCGATACGTATACTTGTGTTATTATTAGGGGAT
>NW_018173705.1:0-227 GCF_001263595.1 Phalaenopsis equestris
TGGGGGAGCGATTCAAGGATTAAATTTGGCAAGAAAGTGGGAGATTTTCTGCTACTTTATTGATGTAGCAGTTATAAATTCTATTCAAGAAATTTATGCAAACCTCCGAGGAGCTACGGATGATCGAATCAATGTGAGAAGTAAATTTTTAGAATTTATTCCTACTATAATCAATTCTTTATATCAGTTAAGGAATGAAGATCATTGTGAACATTCATCCTTTGAAG
>NW_018173706.1:0-227 GCF_001263595.1 Phalaenopsis equestris
TAGTCTAAAATTGGAGGTGATATATCACTTTGGGATTGTAATGTTAACTTCCTCAAATTCTCACAAATAATTTATAATTTATCTTTTTAACTTAATGTGATATCCATGTTTATTGAAAATCAATCTCTTAAATTTGCATCTATTGCTCCTAAGAAGATTTTAGCTCTATATATTTATATGAATGAGGTTAATCCAGGATCATTCAACTCACCATTCACCGATGGTGT
>NW_018173707.1:0-227 GCF_001263595.1 Phalaenopsis equestris
ATTTGGATTGACAGCCTAATATTAGCCTTCAAATTACTCTAGTCTCAAGCAAAACATGCTATGGTAGCAATTACGTCATCAAGTTTACATACTAGAAGACTAGACATAGTGTTAATCAACCATGCCTCCTCAAACAAGAAATGAGCTTTGCATGACTACATGCAGCATGTAAAATTGCAAAATTTGTTCTAAAAGAGCAACTAAGGTTTTGTTTGGCGCAACTGCAG
>NW_018173708.1:0-227 GCF_001263595.1 Phalaenopsis equestris
AAGGCTGAGATTTGTTATGTTGTTTTCATTGCATGGCTGAGATCAGATAGCAGAGACAATGGCCGCCTTTGAGAGTAACTCATATTTACTAAACCCATATAGCTATAAATGCATAGTTACTGTAATTAGTTTTCTACTTCAGTTTCCAATGTATTTATTCAACTTTCTATTGGAATTAGTGCATTTACATATATACCAAACAATTCTTATGCATTTACATATCTAAC
>NW_018173709.1:0-227 GCF_001263595.1 Phalaenopsis equestris
TTTTTTTTTTTTTGTATTTTGCAGGTTGTAGATCATGTTGAATTTGTTCAGAAAATTTTAGTTGGTGATTTTTGGATTGTGACTTGGGTGATCCTACAACTATTCGCTGAGCTTCGTCTGACTGTTTGTGATTTTAGTGTTTTCTTTTTTCTAGTATTTTGTTGTGTTAGCATTTGCGTTGTGGATGATGTTGGTTTGGTTTTGTGCTGCGTTGTGATTTTTTTTTT
>NW_018173710.1:0-227 GCF_001263595.1 Phalaenopsis equestris
TGTTAATTCTAGAGTTAAGATAGTTAATATAAGAGAATAAAATTATGGTTTTACTATTTAAAGTAAAAAAATTATATTTTTGAAAATATTAAGGATTTTAGATTTACATTTAGGAGGAAGAATTGAGACTTTATGAAAAATCTTGGTGAAAGCTAATACAAATTTATCAAGTAAGGAAGGGTAAGAAGTTTATAACTTTAAGAAGAGGATGGTGAAGTTCAAAATCA
>NW_018173711.1:0-227 GCF_001263595.1 Phalaenopsis equestris
CAAAGTATAATATGCATGATGAAGAAAAATTAAACCCCGAATCACTATGCTATGGATAAGTACTCATAAATAAAGCGGCTTGTTTATCAAAATTAAAAGTTTGTGTGCAATATGCAAATACGTAGAAATAGAGTGATATATGTGTAAATCTTTCTATTGTTTATTACCATCTTCCCTAAAAGTTGATTGAAACGGCTGTAAGCAGTCAGTCTTAGCAGCTTGATTAC
>NW_018173712.1:0-227 GCF_001263595.1 Phalaenopsis equestris
CTCGATGAGAATGACCCAATGATATAAAAGCTAGTCCAATCTGAATCTGATCAAACCCAGATCAAATTATTAAATCACTCTTGATGGATTTCTGGAGGTATTTGAAAGGTCAAACTGATGTCGAATCTAGCGAGTTCATAGTTGAATCGAACGCCTAGACAAGACGAATCCAACACGCCCAAGATTGCTCAGTTCTGACATCATTAAGACACTCAAATATCCATCAA
>NW_018173713.1:0-227 GCF_001263595.1 Phalaenopsis equestris
AGTTTATTTGGTGCGGTGACGTTTTGAAAACACATCAGACCTGTTTGAGTAATCTGCGTTTTCAAAATGCTGAAAGCAACATTTTCATACCGTACCTATCTAAGTGCATTGACATCTTTCTGACTTTTCCAAAAAATTAAAATTTTTAATTGTCACCGCACCTAACTTATTAGTAGATTTTTTTTAATTAGGTTATCAGCAGATTATCCAATAAGTTGCAGCTGCCC
>NW_018173714.1:0-227 GCF_001263595.1 Phalaenopsis equestris
TATTGGAGACTCATGTGGGTGGTCCCCCAAACCCTAAGCCTATAGTTAAGGTATGGCTAAGACCATAACATGGAGGATCCAAATGGGAGTTTCCTTTTGTCCAAGGCTCAAGTAGGGTGATCCTATGTTTGTCACCTCCAATGGACCCCATTTCACCAAGATTTGCCCACCTTTGACCCAAACACCCCCAAATTTACCAAATTACCAAATTGCCCCTAAACCCTAAA
>NW_018173715.1:0-227 GCF_001263595.1 Phalaenopsis equestris
AGAGAGAGAGGGATATAATTAGGACCTACCCCTTCTACTCTCTCACCCTTCTAATGAGAATGAGTGAGAGATGGAAGGTGATGGAGAGATCAGGGAGTGAAGGAGAGCGAGAATAAATGAGAGAGAACATGAGGGGAGAGAGTAACATAAAGAGGGAGTGACAGAGAGGATGAGAGGTAAAAAGAGCAAAAGAGAGTAATTGTGATGGTGAAAGATCAGGTGGGAGA
>NW_018173716.1:0-227 GCF_001263595.1 Phalaenopsis equestris
TTTAATATTGGCACTTACATGGCTCAATTTTAAGCCCTCGTAGGGCTTGGTTTATTCATTGATGGTTTGGGTTTTTTCCCTTTGCCAAGCTTAAGTTTATTTAATGATGTCTTGGGTTTTATACTCCTCGCTGAATCGAATTTTGTTCAATGATATTTGCTTTAGCTCCTTTCTGGATTCAATTTCTCTTACTTTTTGGAGATTAAATGATATAAATATGGATTTAT
>NW_018173717.1:0-227 GCF_001263595.1 Phalaenopsis equestris
CTTATTTCCATTTGAATACTTGGCACAAACGGCTATTTATAATCCAATCTTTGTCCATCCTCTTCAGCCTATCATCATTTCATGCCAGCTTTATATTTGATCATTATGTCATCTTGAAATTATTATAATGATTGCCATTGGCTTTGCTTTGCTTTCATTAAAAAAGCATAAATACATTATAAAATAGCATACAATCATCACCATCTCTCTATAATAGTAAAGAATGG
>NW_018173718.1:0-227 GCF_001263595.1 Phalaenopsis equestris
TATTAAATTAAAAAATGCAGTTAATATTTAATTACTATTGAGTATTTAATTTTAAGAATTTAAAATATTACTATATTATATGATATTAAATAGCTTAGTAAAAATATAGTGAGGGTACCATGGGAAAGTTGCTCTATAAGTAAAAATTGAAGTTTGGGTCTAGGGTATGTAAATTACTATATTCTTGAGAAATTTACATATCTATCGCCATAACAATCATGTATTTA
>NW_018173719.1:0-227 GCF_001263595.1 Phalaenopsis equestris
TTATTTACATTTATAACACTATGGTATTATAAACCTGTGCATGAAAACATTTATTTCTCTTTCAAATAGTTTTAGTGATATTTCTTATAAGATATTAAAGATTTGAGTGATGCACTTGTAAATATCAAAATTTAGATATTAGATATGTAAATATATCATAATTATGTATTATGTAATTTAAGTGCCCCTAATTCCTAATGCCAGTGATCTATAAATTAATGAGTACA
>NW_018173720.1:0-227 GCF_001263595.1 Phalaenopsis equestris
AAAAAATATCAGCATTTTAACTTTTAAAAACTGGCATACACCTTTTTCATTCAAATCATAAATAGTCTTACCTGCTTTTATTACATTGATGGCCGTTTGCTTGTACTGCCCTATGATTTTTGGTATATCGCAAGCAACAAAAGGGAGGGGGCGAGGCATCGGGTAGGTACCATATCTCCTGTCAAGCATCAATATTCTCCACCTCTCAAAAATCGATTTATTCGTAG
>NW_018173721.1:0-227 GCF_001263595.1 Phalaenopsis equestris
ACTAAACAAACAAGTTTTTAAAATAAAAGCAAAAAGTAAAAAAATAAAAGTTATCTTACACAGGCCATAAGCAATTGGGAATGCTCCTATTTTTTAAAAGAGTTGTCCATAAAGATGAATTTAGAATCATGTTCATGTTTCACTAGAACTTGACAATATTGCAACAACAACAACAACAAAACCTTCATCCCTCTAAGTGGGGTCGGCTGCATCAATCCTTTTTCTCC
>NW_018173722.1:0-227 GCF_001263595.1 Phalaenopsis equestris
TGTGTTTTAACAAATCAAATATATTTTTGGTTAAATTACTTTATGAACCAAGATAGCTTTAAATCCAAAGTTAATTGGGGATTCTATATTATTTTTCTGAGATGGCAAGCTTGAGGCAAGGGTGTCGAAATTTGTTGTATAGCGACCCTGTAAATTCAGGTAAATTAATTTTATAGTAGATTAAGAAGAATAATTTGATGGGCGGAAATTGGTTGAATCTTAAAGTT
>NW_018173723.1:0-227 GCF_001263595.1 Phalaenopsis equestris
TATAATAAAAGTGACCAAATGTGGCCTTGAAAAGATTTATCTTGTTAATTTTGTAAGTTTCATTGTGTATTAAAATCCATTCTCATGCAATAGTATGTTCATCAGTTGATCGGAAATTTTCAAATGTAGCGTTCATGTATTGAAATTATGTGGCATCTAAGTCAATCGACATGTTACTCAAATCTTGAAGATTTTCAAAATATCTACTTGTATACATTCATGCACTT
>NW_018173724.1:0-227 GCF_001263595.1 Phalaenopsis equestris
TCACTGGGGATTGAACCCGTGACCTAAGAGGACTTACAGTGAACCCTGCCAACCAACATGTCACGACTTACGACACACACACACACACATATATATGCATGGTGGAATTGAGCCTAAATATTATATGCAAATGCATTTATGTGTGCCACAATTGAGAATTTGATAAAAATGAAAAATGTTAGTTAGGTTTTTATTATGAATTATAATATTTGAATGAATTTAAAAAA
>NW_018173725.1:0-227 GCF_001263595.1 Phalaenopsis equestris
ATGGAGCGCTTCATGAGTTAATCGACTTAGGCAAGTTCCTTTGCAAGGCTGGTCGACAAATAGATGGTCCCCTAAAGGTTGACTAAAAATGGGTATATTCCGACTAAGGCCTTATAGGACTCGCACATAAAGAACTTTGTTCTAGGTCTGTGATAATATTATTTGAAATTAAACAATGCTTAAATAAATTTCAAAAGATATTTGGTGTGACACTTATCATTATGTGA
>NW_018173726.1:0-227 GCF_001263595.1 Phalaenopsis equestris
TAAACTCAAATATTCAGACTAACATGGCTCGGTATGTCAGAGATGAATTTCTAATCACCCATTTTTTGTCACAGTGATGAAAAAGCCGTCGGCCACTTTTTCCAAAATTATTTATCTAAATAAATTCAAAAACTTTATAGATCTCAACAAACAAACACTAATTAATATTAACTATTCATGACAATATGGACTATAATAATAGCAGAAGCAGCAGAGACGATTTTATT
>NW_018173727.1:0-227 GCF_001263595.1 Phalaenopsis equestris
CAACATGCCCTTATCTAGTGTGATAAAGATCAAACCAACCCCTACATTGCCTGGTATAACTGTGCAATATCATTTGTCTTTTCTGACTGATGAAATTCCTTTGAAGTATATCCCTCAATGTTGTGCACTGGAGAAATCCATCTGTAATACTTGTTGATTTGGTAACACATCATTAAGATGGGACCTAGTTAGATGAGGGTGTGCAGTGAGGAAGTCTGCTAAAATTT
>NW_018173728.1:0-227 GCF_001263595.1 Phalaenopsis equestris
GTTTTGATGGACGGTGGAGATCGGACACCAGATGCATTTCTATATACGGTGTTTGTATGAAATAATTTTTTGTTAGAGAGAATGAAGGCAATAGTGTCAAGAAGATGAGATTAGAAATTTTCAAGAAACTTGAGGAGGGAGCTCAAGGATGGAGTTAGAGGTAGAGGAGACGAGAGGGAAGAAATGATCACTATATGCTAATGGTCGAAAGCAATGGGAGCAAGGAA
>NW_018173729.1:0-227 GCF_001263595.1 Phalaenopsis equestris
ATAACAGAAGTTGAAATCGCTAAAAGAAGTAAGTAATTACCGTTTTTTGCAAACGTAAGGTCTCAGTGAACTCAACATACCAACCAATAAATCAATCATTACAAAAAAGATGATAAACCTTGTAAAAAAAAGAGGTATTGGTTTCCTTTAACCAACGTAAAACCAACCTTCTGTGTGTCACATGTGAATATCACCAAAAAAGACCATCCTAAAGAACCATATGAACC
>NW_018173730.1:0-227 GCF_001263595.1 Phalaenopsis equestris
ATCTTAATGGGTTACCTATGACCCAAGACCAACCCTCCATGAAATGTGAGTGACACTACATGACAACCCAAGTCAAGTCCAAGCACTAGAGTACAAAAACACACACCACATGGCACCTCGGTCGTGGACCCTTTGACCCACCTTTAGAGAGGCAAAACCAGTCCTTGAGAAGCCAAGACCAGACTGAAGCTGGTCTTAGCCACCAATCAAAAGTCTCTCTAATCAAA
>NW_018173731.1:0-227 GCF_001263595.1 Phalaenopsis equestris
ATTCATGTAGTCGACCTCACTCAGTGGGATAAAAGCTTGTTGTTGTGTATTGTATACTAAAAAATAATTTGCATGAATCTCAAGACAATCCAATGGTGTAGATAAGAAGATAAGAATATACAGAAAGATCTGTACTAACCCCTTTAAAGCAAGGGTAATGTTGTAATTTATTTTTGGCCCTCCTATCCATCTATAAGTAGGAGGTCCCTATTTCCATTTATTTTTCT
>NW_018173732.1:0-227 GCF_001263595.1 Phalaenopsis equestris
CATGTTCATCCACCTCAAGTGAAATTTATTGATCTATTCTATTAGTTTGTTGTAGCTCTAGGTGATGTATATTAGATGAAATCTTAGTCTTTGTTGTTTGATCTAGGTGTACACATAGTGCATAACCTTGCATTTTAATTGCATAGAATTGTAGAGTTCCTACTGGCTATTGATATGCTTTTGAATTTTTAAGAAGATCTATAATAAACTTATAAAAGTTTTTTTTT
>NW_018173733.1:0-227 GCF_001263595.1 Phalaenopsis equestris
AGGAGTGAGAAGTTCTCCCCACTAGTTTAGACCATATGAGATTGTGACACACTGGGGTAGTAACATACTATCTTGAGGTTACCACCATCATCATCATTGCATCTAATATTTCATATATCACAGTTGACACATGTTATCAGAGACTACATACCCTTGCCTTCTCTACCTTTGAAGTTGACAGAGGGTATCGAGGTGGTTTTAAACCTTTAGAGCTAGAAGAGGTGCAC
>NW_018173734.1:0-227 GCF_001263595.1 Phalaenopsis equestris
AACATAACCCATACAAACTCTTATTTATATCCCTAGGCACCAAGACGAGATATGTATATCTTTACACCTACAATTAGCTTTGTTTTATAAATCCATTTGTAGCCTAACACACCTTGATTCAAAGGTGGTGGTACAATCTCCCAAATGTCTTGAAATTGGAGTGCGTAAAATCCATTGTCATCCAATGCCCTTCTTTAACAAGTATATTAGTTAAACAAGGAGATAGA
>NW_018173735.1:0-227 GCF_001263595.1 Phalaenopsis equestris
TAGCAATTGTCCCCATGATTCGACAGTTCTATGCTAACTTGAGGTTCACTGCTGGTGACCATATACTGGTTAGAAGTAAACAAGTTGAATTTACTGCTGATCGGATTAATGTTTTTTATGGGCTGGGAAATGTATTTTTTTACGAGTACGCTGCATTCATGGTGATGGATTCATCACTGGATAAAGTGCTTGCCTTTTTGATTGATGGAAGAGGAGAGTGGAAGATT
>NW_018173736.1:0-227 GCF_001263595.1 Phalaenopsis equestris
TATCTTTCTAATTGCACACATGTCATAATGATATTTATGAGTAATGCTCAATAAATGCCGAAAAGATAATGTGGAAAATCAAATTAAATTTTTTAAAATATAAGAAAATTATACTTAAATATCACACATTACTTATTTATTTATATATCTAAATAACTAAATTTAATAAACATTTATATTTATAATAATTTGATGTCATAAATTTATATATGAAAAAAATGTATTGT
>NW_018173737.1:0-227 GCF_001263595.1 Phalaenopsis equestris
CAAAATGATGGGTGTTGGGCACCAACAATCCAACATGTCGTTGGCAAACATCAAACTAAGATCGACTAGGAACATTATAAGTTGGTGATAGCAATTGATTGGCTTGATTTATTTTATTTTATTTTATTTCTAAGAAGGAGAGGCATGGCAATCAGGTTGACAAGCATCTTACAACAATAATTAGTAATATAGTAGTTGATAGTTGATGAAGTAAGTCAACGATCAAC
>NW_018173738.1:0-227 GCF_001263595.1 Phalaenopsis equestris
ACTCTTACTTGATTCGTTCGCTAAGTAAATGAGTCATCAAAAACATTTTCGACCGAAATATTGCCAGTTAAAATATCGTTGATGAATTAAGCAGTCTGAAATTTCTTCAGAATTAGGGTTTCCGACAAGCGAGAAAGTTGTGGTCATTCGTCCATTCGAAAGCCCTCAATTTTCTAAAATCTCACGGCTTATTATTTGTTTTCGATGGATTTGACCACGAGAAAAAA
>NW_018173739.1:0-228 GCF_001263595.1 Phalaenopsis equestris
AATGTCATGAATAAAACACATTCTCTTTTACTTTCCCATATTGCGTTGATATTTGATATGTTACATAAGCTCAAATGATGTAGCATCACGTACTCAGACAAGATTCTAAATCAAAGCTCATCAACTTTAAATTTTCTTGTAATTACTTTAATTTATTTTTTTCCTTGATATTTAAAATTTTAAGATAGATGAGAGTTGGTTCATCAATCTTAGTCATGTGTTGTTTGG
>NW_018173740.1:0-228 GCF_001263595.1 Phalaenopsis equestris
TGAAAGGGTAAAATCCTAGAAAAGTAGCAAGTGTTTACGATACTGATGTAATCACAATTCTTGTTTTCCAGGTTGCAACAATATTTAGGCAGTTATGTTAGTTTGGGATGAACTTAACTCAAATATCTCAAGTAATTGAGAAAAATTCATTAGGATAAATGATTGATTCTCAATCATCGTCATTTGAAATTTTAAATGCAATTAACAATAGACACAATAATCCATATT
>NW_018173741.1:0-228 GCF_001263595.1 Phalaenopsis equestris
GATCTAGCCATAGAACTTTCCTGTTGATGATCCTAGAGGACTAGCAATGAAAACATACCCCATTAGAAATTAAAAACACTTCTTTGCTCTTCTTGGAGTTCCACTTGTTTAGTTCTAACCTCTAGCACTTAGTATGATGGAGCAAAGCATGGGGGAGCTCAAAAAGAGTCTCCATAGGATGGTCTAGCCTTAGGACTTGGGTGGTGTGGTTTGGTCAGCCTTGCACAC
>NW_018173742.1:0-228 GCF_001263595.1 Phalaenopsis equestris
CAGAGAAGCGAGGTAAGAAATTTCTTAGGCTAATTAGTCTACTACTATCAGGCCTTAGTTTAGAATGTTGATTAAAGTGGTTAATATAATAACTATTTTTAAATGAAAATATTAAATCTAAAGATAACTCTTCTGAATAAATTTGTTTGAATAATTTTGAGATGTTAAAGACTATTATTCTCGTATAATGACTTAAATAATGTGTAGGAATGAAATGCTTAGAATTTA
>NW_018173743.1:0-228 GCF_001263595.1 Phalaenopsis equestris
CGCTACAGTACACACAAATACAAATATGCACTAATTTTAATTGATTTTTATCTCACATAATCAAGCCCACTTGTCAAAATGGTTGAAACGAAAACGCTTTTAATCGAAGAAATTGGATGGCTTATCGCCATCCTCCTCACAGGGATGATTTATACTTATCTTCGTGAAGGAAGCTTTTCGTGAAAGTCATCGTGACTAGGGGTGTAAACGAACCGAACACAAACGAAC
>NW_018173744.1:0-228 GCF_001263595.1 Phalaenopsis equestris
GGATGAGGTAACCTACAGTTGCTAACAGGAGTTCTCAGGTTTAAATGACCTTAACAACTCATTAAGACTAGATAAATTCAAAAGAAAATAATGGTGATAGAATGAGGGAACTATAGAATCATAACCAGTGTCACTCTAATTAAATTAAAATTCCTCCCTAAAAAATATTGAACAACAAAAAAACATGTCACTTGAACTACAAAACTATAAGTTCTAACATAGAGTCAT
>NW_018173745.1:0-228 GCF_001263595.1 Phalaenopsis equestris
AACCCACTTTAGAATTTAGAGATTCTGGAACCCCTTTGTTTAAGGATGGATAAACAGTTGGCTCCAGAATCAAGGGAGTGGTTGACTGTACCTTCCTAGGAAAGAAATTAGCAAGGTACATCATGGGAAGAATAGTAGTCTAGCCCATGGGGGACATGGGCGTACAACCGGTGTATGAAGAAGAAACCACATAATCAAAGATGAAGAGAAAAACTGGTCTACAACGGA
>NW_018173746.1:0-228 GCF_001263595.1 Phalaenopsis equestris
CATGATTAATTAAGTTTCTCTTTTCTAAACCTCATCAGAATAATTTAAATATCAAGCCTAGCTCACTACTAAGCTTTTAAATCAAGTTTTCAAGGTAAACTTGCAATAATCAAGAAAAAATTGATATCGGGTTGACTTGATTAATTTTTCGATTTAGTGTTCGTCCAGAATCCCTACAATATTAATCTTTTGGATTAAGTTCTGGTTGATCCGCCAACATCGAATTTA
>NW_018173747.1:0-228 GCF_001263595.1 Phalaenopsis equestris
CCCGCACACGTGTGGTGCCGTGTGGCCTTTCTCACCCTTTTTGAACTGTCTCACTCGCCCCCTCTACGCTCACCGATCTACCTTTCACTATCTCCTCCAAGATTCTGTCAGGACACCTAATGTAGAGAGTCATTCGAAGTTCAATGAAATCACGTCACGTGGCAGTTGGTGACAGGAAAAAAAAAAAATTTACCCGGTAATATAAGGGAATATTCCTCTCGTGTTATT
>NW_018173748.1:0-228 GCF_001263595.1 Phalaenopsis equestris
ATTGGGAAGGAAACCTCAGGGACTTACATCCAACCCAAGAGGTAGCGGAAGGGAATCAATAATTAGGTACTAACCTTGGGATGGGAACTAAAATTCAGGAACCAACCCCGGAATGAGAATCAGAAGTCTCTTATCATTAAGGGGGTCTCCCATTGATCTCAAGGAGTGTCACATTAGGAAGCAAAGCTCAGGGACTCACATCCAACTTAAGAGGTGTTAACCTACATT
>NW_018173749.1:0-228 GCF_001263595.1 Phalaenopsis equestris
AAAAAATCTCAGCATTGAAAAGAAGAGAAAAACTTGATTGCCTTTATCACGATTTCACATGTGACATTAACTAACAACGACTAACCGATCATCCAGAAGTACCCCAAAAACCCCCCAACGTCGAAAAGAAAAGAGAAAATTGATTGTCTTTATCAGGATTTTACATGTGACACCAACTAACAGTGACTAATAGACCATCCAGAAGAACCCACAAGACTGAACGTCTCA
>NW_018173750.1:0-228 GCF_001263595.1 Phalaenopsis equestris
AATTTTTTTTTTTTGGTTTAAAATAGGCTCTTGTTCTAAATGGCTCATGAATAACATCTTTTTGTTTGGCTCAATTCATATTCATTTGTTCGTTACAACTTGAAATTGGTTCGAATGATTTAATAAATAACAAAATTTAACTCTTTTTAAATATAACTTAACCAATCAATGTAAAATCTTATAATAATATTATTTATTTAAACATTTAATTAATTCAAGCCAAAATGA
>NW_018173751.1:0-228 GCF_001263595.1 Phalaenopsis equestris
GGAACGTCTGCTTGTCAGGAAAGGCGAAGAAAACAATTATTCTCGTGGAAGATAGCGACTACAAAAAGGAAACCCTATGTATTTGGACAAATGTCTTCTGCTGCTGTTGCTACAGGAAGGACATTCTTCTACAGGAAGGGGACTGGCTGCAGGAGACGCGTCAGTTAAGGGTGTGGTAATGCTGGGAGGGGCTGTTGGTGATATTGGGAGGTGCTGGGGATGATGTGG
>NW_018173752.1:0-228 GCF_001263595.1 Phalaenopsis equestris
CCTGTGACAAATTTGCGAACTCCTCTGTTCACAAACGCTCAAGTTAACTATAACGGCATGCGAACTCCTGTTCACGAACACCTCTCTGAATGGAAGGTTCATGAAACTGGCAAACCCCGTTGTCGCTGCAGCAGAAAAATATTCACTTCCAGCCAAAGGACTAAAGAAAGAACATCTTCCTGTCTTCAGCCTCAAAAATTCAGAGAGACTTTAGGGGAAAAAGCTTTC
>NW_018173753.1:0-228 GCF_001263595.1 Phalaenopsis equestris
TTTATACCACCCAAATCTTTCATGTCAAAGAAAAAATACAACCATTTTAACTTCTAAAATTGAAATAAAAGTTTTTATGCATAAGAGGTATGTATGTAAAAAGAATTTTAAGTTTAGGTGCTAAATACATAAAAGTTCAGTTGTACCTAGGGCTGTCAAAAAAGCTTCTTGTTCGCAAACAGCTCGTGTTCGGCTCGATCGTTGAGTAAACTAGCCGAACACAAACAA
>NW_018173754.1:0-228 GCF_001263595.1 Phalaenopsis equestris
TTTGCAAGATCGTTGATTGGCAAGACAACATCAAAGACCACAATGAATCAATTTGAATCATGAATCTCAATCATGAATCTCATTAATTATGATAATAGACCAATTTCAATATTAAAGCTCTTTAATTGTGTTTTGATCGACTAACAATTCAAGAAAATAAAGCAATTTCACTTTTGTAGGATTTGATCAAATTATCAATAAACATAACCTAAGTTTATTCATACTTCT
>NW_018173755.1:0-228 GCF_001263595.1 Phalaenopsis equestris
TGTCGCTCGCTCCCTCTTGCTTTCTGTCACTTTCTCCGTCTCTTGCATATGAAATGAAGGGAAGAGATGAGGGAAATACTTCCTCTCGAGTTGCGGCGGGTGTTGGAAGTCCCATTCGAATGATATCTACAGGTGTTGTAACAAGGTAAAGTTATTATTTTATGTTATTATTATTTTTTATTATTAAGTTAAAGGTATATAAATACACACACGCACACACACACACAC
>NW_018173756.1:0-228 GCF_001263595.1 Phalaenopsis equestris
GCACTCATCTTGTAGCTAATTTTGTGTACATGAGACCCGTTCTTACACATTGTCTTTTTAACAAACCAAGTTTAACTGTATATGTTTTATTTTCGTTTGCCATAGAAGTTATTCTTATTTTGTAGACAGATGAGTTGTGCCTTACTCTATAAGAGATCCTCCATTAAATAACATATATACAGTTGCTCATACAACTCAATTCCTATGTATTTACATATTTAACCCCTA
>NW_018173757.1:0-228 GCF_001263595.1 Phalaenopsis equestris
TATATATATATATTAAATTCAAAACTTATATTTCAAAACCACAAAATAAACCTGATAAATATTCATGGAAGACATTTAGATAGAAGTTTTGGAAGTTATTATTAGAAAGTTACAGCTTTCCTCGTGGGACGATACTGGGGTTTTTAATTAAATCATTATATTTCTTCAAATGATACATATATTTGCACAGTACCTCTAGTGTGAAGGCTTATTATGTATTTTCTAAAA
>NW_018173758.1:0-228 GCF_001263595.1 Phalaenopsis equestris
TTTCAACGGCTACTACTGTGTACCGGCAACAATCTTGTGAATATTATCCATGTTGATTTGTGAGGGAATCTGATGTCCTTGCACTGAAATCGGGGTTGAATCCTCTTTTGGACATTCAAATTCATTTGCAAGCATCGCCAAAGCAACTGTCGAAGAGTTTTCTCCCCTTGGAATTTTGAAGTGTCACATTTGGAATCCGTTCCAACAAGTTCATTGTATATCGAAAGT
>NW_018173759.1:0-228 GCF_001263595.1 Phalaenopsis equestris
AATTGAAGCCAAACCATATGATAGCTTGTGAAGTCTTTGAGGTATTCCTCAGGATCTATGATGACCTCTAGTTTTCTCCCATTATATTTCATAAATAGTTGTTCCTAATTCATCTTCTCCCATTTAATACTTCTTTTTCTGACCTTGAAATTCCTAAACTTTGAAATTCTTGAAGACAATTTCTTTGATTTAAATTGAGAGTTTTCTTAGGTAACCTCAGTCATTTAC
>NW_018173760.1:0-228 GCF_001263595.1 Phalaenopsis equestris
AAAGATGAGAATATGATTCAATACCCAATTTAAGGTGGTCTTATACCTATCATGAGGAAATTTGGTAGAAAATCATATGCCATACTCCATTAAGGTGGTCTTAAAATCGATCTAAAAAGATGAGAATAGGATGAAATACCCCATTGAAGGTGGTCTTATACCTATATCGAGGAAATTGGGTAGAGAATCGGATGCCATACTCTATTTAAGGTGGTCTTAAAACCGATC
>NW_018173761.1:0-228 GCF_001263595.1 Phalaenopsis equestris
AAAAAAAACAAAGCTCAGAAGTCTCATAAACTAACAACTAACATCACATAATTAGTCTCTCAAGCAAAAACCCGAATTCTAATTTATTAATAGAAAAAAAAAATCATCAGCTAGGTGCGGAGCATGGAGGAATATCGTTTGTCACGCATGTGGTATGATGGGAATTGCAGGGTTTTGCGATCATGCGTTGCGAAAATCCCACACGGGCGTCGCCGCAACTAGCTTGAT
>NW_018173762.1:0-228 GCF_001263595.1 Phalaenopsis equestris
CATAAACGTAGTAGAAAAGTCTAACAAGACGAATGGCAAATCTAAAAAGAATGAAAAGAGTGGTTCATAAAAAAATTTTAGGAAATAAAAGACAAGCAACTGACCGCGATTTTATATAAATGTGTATAATTCTTAATAATGTTAAAGTCACAATTATCAACGCAGGTATACGTATCACTCAAGTAACATATGACTCTAATGGAGTCTTAGATATCGATCCCAGAGGGA
>NW_018173763.1:0-228 GCF_001263595.1 Phalaenopsis equestris
TGTGATATGAAACATTTGGGTGGTATAAATGTAAATATCAAAATATAGGTATTAGATATGTATATATATAATAAATGGGTAGTATGTAAATGTACTTGTTACTTTTATCAGTTCATTAAATGTAAAAATCAAAATAAACAAGATAGACTCTGACTTACTAGGAGTGTCAATTTGGCTCGTCGTTCTCGAACAACTTGTGTTCGGCTCGTTCGTTAAGCCTAACGAGCC
>NW_018173764.1:0-228 GCF_001263595.1 Phalaenopsis equestris
TTGCGATAGGAGGGGCTCCTAAAGCAACACGGTATAAGATGTAAAATCCTCAACCTCTAGATTTTAATTTGAAAGGTTGTGAAAGGAGGTGCTCCTAAAGGAACGCGATATCAAATGTAACATCATCAACCTCTAGAATTTAATTTTAATGATTGTGATATGAGGGGCTCCTGAAACAACGTAGTATCAGATTCCTTAATCCTCAACCTCTAGAATTTGATTTGAAAT
>NW_018173765.1:0-228 GCF_001263595.1 Phalaenopsis equestris
TAATGATATCAAAGTTAATCCAATCCGAGTCAAATTAGACTCAGATCAGATCATTAAACCACTTTTGTAAGATCTCCGAACATATTGGGAATGTCAAACGGATGTCAAAGCTGACAAGTTTATAGTCAAATTAAATGTCTCGACAAGACGAATCAAACAAGCCCAAAACTGCTCAATTTCGACATTGTTAAGGCACTCAAATATCCATTAAACACCGTATAATCGGAG
>NW_018173766.1:0-228 GCF_001263595.1 Phalaenopsis equestris
TTGACATTGTCGGCCCTGGCGAGTTCAGAGGAGCTATAGAGATTCTGCTGCCAATTGATTCAGTTTTGGTCCTGAAAGGAAACTGGAGAGAAGTCGCCAAGCACTGCATCCCAGGGGTGAGACACCGTAGGGTGTCCGCAACCTTCCGTAGGATTGACAACAGCAAAGCACCATACGAATTTCAGCCAGACTGAGAACTAGAAGAACTGCTACCGTACGAGCTATGAG
>NW_018173767.1:0-228 GCF_001263595.1 Phalaenopsis equestris
GTGGTGTGTGTGGTGTGGTGTGTGTATGTGTTGTTTTGGTGTGGTGGTTGTGTGGAGGTGTGATGGTATGTGTGGTGGTGTGTTGTGGTGTGTGGATGTGCTATTATGGAGGTGTGGGGTGGTGTGCAGATGCGTTGTTGTGGTGTGGTGGGGTGTGTGGAGGTGTGGAGGTATGGTGGTGTGTGTGAAGGTGTGGTGGTGTGTGTGGTGGTGTAGTGTGTGGATGTG
>NW_018173768.1:0-228 GCF_001263595.1 Phalaenopsis equestris
GGAGAAAGAGTGCGAATAATAAGATGTAGGTTGTATGATACAAGGCTGTCTACAATGTCATTGCGAGAAGCTTGCGACATGTTTGTTAGATAAATTTTAAATAAACACAGACGTATGCCTTCCCTAAGCGATGTTGTTCATGTCGGTGGTTTATGAATCTCAAGGAGTGATTTTGGAGGGCTTAGTTGTTTATTTCGGTAAGTGCACTCTACAGGGTATTTTGGCAAG
>NW_018173769.1:0-228 GCF_001263595.1 Phalaenopsis equestris
CAATATAGTTTTCATCAATAGGATCCATGGGCTCTAAGGGCAATAATACTTTCTCCCAAATTTCATATGGCAGTTGAGATTGACTGCAAAGTAAAAAGATTGTGGAAGGATGCCCTAGCCAATATATAGGCCTATTCATATATAATACCCATAATAGATTTGAAAATAATGGATAACACATCAATGGGCTTTCCCATTTGGATGCAATAGTTTAAAATTGCACTTTCT
>NW_018173770.1:0-228 GCF_001263595.1 Phalaenopsis equestris
TTCAGAGTTACTCAGATTAGTCCCCCCATTACACTTAAGAGCATCCGCAAAGTAACGATCCATAAGAGCCAAAGCAGGAACTCTAGATCAAGCAAATGCAAGTAAAAAAAAAGGAAAGAAGAGAAGCACAGGAATGATCTCACCAACACAAGAGATCAGGAAGACCTTCAGATCATTGACCAGCAACCCCTCTAGCGAGAGATCGTCAATCTCCATGGGAACGCCGAA
>NW_018173771.1:0-228 GCF_001263595.1 Phalaenopsis equestris
AAATAAATAAATAAATAAATAAATAAATAAACAGCTAAGAAATTGCTGTGCCATGCTGCGCAATTATTCGCATAATATTTCTTCACGTGTAGAACGTGCAAATAAACAAACACAAAAGCTTATCGCATGGCTCCCCCCCTTTGGGTAAAATATAAGTCTAAAATGTCATCCGTAAACTATTAAATGCAAATTATATAAATTTATATCATTTATGAGAATGAAACAAAA
>NW_018173772.1:0-228 GCF_001263595.1 Phalaenopsis equestris
AGAGAGAGAGAGAGAGAGAGAGATTTTGGTCTGAGTGTGATGGAGAAAGTCATTTAGAGAGTGAGATTTAGGGAAAAATAATATGATGGTATGGTTTGCATGTCGTTTGTGCAGCAGCATGAAAAAATTCACATCATCAACCGAATGTAATAATCTCTCCAAATTTAGCGTAGGGGAAAATGTTAGCTGTTTGTAAGGAGGTAGGGCTGTCAAAACGGCTCGTTGTTC
>NW_018173773.1:0-228 GCF_001263595.1 Phalaenopsis equestris
GTTCTTAAACTCGTTTGTTTAGATTAAGATCTGTTCGGCTGGTTTAACTGCTTAACGAGTCAATCCTCTCCTCTTATTTGAATTTGCTTGTATTCGATATTAAAGAAAAATTATTATTTTAAATAAATATATTAAAGAATGTCACTCGCCTAACACAACCTTACAGTTTTCAAATGGTTATAGTTTTTCATGCGTAAGCAACTTAATTTGCTTTTAAGTACTTTCTCA
>NW_018173774.1:0-228 GCF_001263595.1 Phalaenopsis equestris
AAAAAATAGACAAAAACAATGATTTTTGGCAAATTGCCGTTAGATAGAAGTGTTACCTTGTAGGTCTGTTGTGAACCCTAATTGTTTCTTTTATCATTTTTCTCTTGGCAACTATATTATCTGATTCTCGAAACATGTCATCGAAAAGATTTGCTCTGGTTTAAAAGAACAAACTTTAAATGTGCTTAATTTAATTAGAATTAGTCTAAAATCATAAAAGCATAAAGA
>NW_018173775.1:0-228 GCF_001263595.1 Phalaenopsis equestris
TAACAAACTAACTAAAATATATAATTTAATATATCCACACAAAAAATTTGCCCCTTTTTCTTGAACCATATTGATACCGACCTAAGGATCCTTGACGGGGTTTAGAAAGCGAGATCGTGTGAAGAGGTGGCTGTGGAATGGTAAGAGAAAAGTAATATCTGAGTTTGATTGCTTTTGGAATGGGTTACAGAGATAAGGTGGTTGTTGGACAGCAATTTGGCTTCGATC
>NW_018173776.1:0-228 GCF_001263595.1 Phalaenopsis equestris
AAAAGAGAGAAAAATGAACAAAAACAGAATGACGATTTCGCTGGGTATGAGTTTCTCTCTCCATACTCAGAGTTTCACTTGGGCGACTTGCGGATCCCAGTGTATTCGCAAGAATGACGACCCCGCTGGGGATGAGTTTCTTTCTCCATACTCAGAGTTTTGCTTGGGTGACTTGCCTGATCCCAGCATATTCGTAAGAATGGCAACTCCATTGGGGATGAGTCTCTC
>NW_018173777.1:0-228 GCF_001263595.1 Phalaenopsis equestris
AAAGTTGAGTTTCAACTAAAAAATTTGGGAAGAATTCTCCAATTCTGAATAGAGATCTCGAAAGGCCTACTAGATATCTCGTGCAGTGAGAAGGAATATATGAGGATTTCTTATGGTAGGTTCCGTGGAGTCGATAGCCACATCATAACTAGAGAATTTTTATATTACCATTTTTTCAGATTCGGATTGCTAGCAGTAGGTTTTGAAATTTCTCCGGTTAAATGCCCA
>NW_018173778.1:0-228 GCF_001263595.1 Phalaenopsis equestris
TCTAATTTTTCTCATATGACTACTCGTATATAGTTCTATGTACCGCGTAAGTTATTTTTGAGTTATTTTTCAGGTTATTTTTTTTGTATTTTCAACTGGGTTATTTTGGGATTATCGAAAGTAACCTGAAAATAGCTGAAGAATAACATGTGCGGCACATAGAGCTATGTCAGGAGTCCGGACATAAAATACTAACGAGATTTACACATACCTTTGAACCTTTAGGGC
>NW_018173779.1:0-228 GCF_001263595.1 Phalaenopsis equestris
TATTATCGTAGCATGTTGTAGAGGGATAACCAAAACAACTTTATGCAAAACTCTTCACAAATATACCTTAATCATCAGCATTCAGATCTTCTCCAGCAACGACAGACTCTTCACAAATAAATATTTTTTTTATGCAAAACTCAAAAACATATCAAACAAATTTAAAAAAAAGAAGAAGAAATTGTTGTCTCATCACAAAACAACTAGTGGTGTTATCAGATCAAATAT
>NW_018173780.1:0-228 GCF_001263595.1 Phalaenopsis equestris
TTGATACTTCAAAAGCAAAAATTCATTTCAAAACATAACAACAGTTCAAATACACCACTCAATGAGCAGTGAGTACCGAAAGTGCTAAAAAAGGAAAAAAATAATAAAATTACATATAAAATAATGATGATATATTTTTAACATGAAGGAGATATATGTCTCATCCTAAACTGTCCTCCAATGATACTATCAATTCACGATCACTTTCGGCAGTGGAATCATCCTGAC
>NW_018173781.1:0-228 GCF_001263595.1 Phalaenopsis equestris
TTTTGTTTGGTATAATTATAAGTGTTTATGTTCAGCTTGAGCTTGTGTCGAGTTTTCATGCACTTGATTTGCTCAATTTTTTGAATGCGTGAATTTGATTTGTACTTTATTTGTTTAATACAAGTAAACATGTATTTAAATGAGTTAATAAATACGCTAATACATGAGCTAAATATTCAAATGAGAATTTAGGTTTTCATATAAAAAATTTAAGAAATAATTTTGTAA
>NW_018173782.1:0-228 GCF_001263595.1 Phalaenopsis equestris
GAGTAATAGATATTTACTTAAATTTTGTGACATTAATTCAAGCTTAATTTCATGTACAAAGATTGTACAATAAAAGACCTTTATCAGGGCTTTGAATCGAGTCTAAAGTTGACAATCACATGATAACTAGTTGGGTTGCTTTCAAGTCCAATCGAATTGAATCAAAATCATTCAATTTATTATGAGCCACATCTACCTCTAATTAAATTTGAATAATATATATATATA
>NW_018173783.1:0-228 GCF_001263595.1 Phalaenopsis equestris
CACAAAACACTCTACATTATTCAAGAACCATGAGTGAGGCTTCTTCGAACTGGATGCCCTATATATATATTTAAAGATGAGGGCATTTAACTCATCAGTTATACAAAAAAAATTTCATACATAGTTATGTGTGGAAATGATTAAAATTGACATCGAGACACACACACAAACAAAGACATACAAACACATAATATACAAGCACATAACACTCTCGCGCGCGCGCGCGCG
>NW_018173784.1:0-228 GCF_001263595.1 Phalaenopsis equestris
AAAATCCTTTATCTAAACTCCAAGTGAAACCCCATCAAAATTAAAATCAAAACTCAAAATCGTCGAAATAAAATATATGGCATCAAAACTCGAAACAAAAAAAAAATATATATCTCAAATCTAAAAAAGTCCTAAATAAAAAAATCTCACCAAGCTAAAAAATAAAGCAAGTGTCAAAATTCAAAACAAAGCCAAAAGTAAAATTCATATGGATAAGTTTCAAAAGAA
>NW_018173785.1:0-228 GCF_001263595.1 Phalaenopsis equestris
TCATGTAATTTCTTGGTCACACCTTTTATTTGCCAGTATGAGTGCTAGTTGCAATCGAGGATGCCTGTTTGATGGTTTGTTCGGTGAAATCGGATACTGAGCGAACAGCGACAAGATCGGAGACATCAGCGCGGATGGGGATGGCACGAGGGATGGAGGCCAAAGAAGATTTGATCTCTGCAGCGAGGCGATCGGCTTCGACGGAGCTGGAAGAGAAGACTAGGGAGA
>NW_018173786.1:0-228 GCF_001263595.1 Phalaenopsis equestris
CTCGCGTGGTTGAGTGTGGGTTAGGGCAGAGCCGAAGATAGGTAAAGAGCTATATCTTTTTTAAGTTATGAATATATTATTTAATATGTATGTAAGTGATGATGAGTTTAATTAAATAGGTGCTAATATAAAGTTATTTGAATCATCATTGAAGTTATTTAATTTCCAAATTTAAGGGAGGAGTATCAAATTTTAATGTGAGAGGGAAAAGGAAGATTGTCATCCACC
>NW_018173787.1:0-228 GCF_001263595.1 Phalaenopsis equestris
CAGCTCCTTCTGCCTTTGAAGCAATAGATCAAGATTAATACTATTATTATCGTAATCTAATTATAGCTCCTTAACTCAATTCTCAGCATGAACCACAACCTTATTTAAGATTTCCAAAAACACTCCAATTTCAATTTTTTAGAAACTTAGGAAAATTTTTCTGAAGCAACCAAAGCTTAACACCATGACTATTATGCACAACATTCATCTTGTGAGCATTCCAATTCT
>NW_018173788.1:0-228 GCF_001263595.1 Phalaenopsis equestris
GCAGTGATGACTCCAGAAACTTTTACGTGGAAAACACGAAAAGAGAAAAAAACATGGGGTCGGCTCAATCGTGAAAATCCACTATTAATTGATGATTACAGCGACTCATTGTCCCACAGACGAGAAAGAGTTACTAATTTTCTAAGTTATTACATCGACTGACGACGTATAGTCAGCGGTAGTCGACTGTAACCGACGACGGTAGACGGAGGTCAGCGGTGATCGGTG
>NW_018173789.1:0-228 GCF_001263595.1 Phalaenopsis equestris
AGACCAGTTTTGCATTAGTATAATTATGCACAGGAGGTTCAAAACAATAAAACAAGGTGACAAGTGGAATATACATTGTCAAGATATAAAGAAGGTAAAACTTGTGAAGAAAAAAATTTTGGATGATGTGAGGTGGGATAAAATTAATTATGTAATTGATTTTACAAAACTTGTATATGACATGCTGAGATTGGCTGATACAGATAAACATTGTCTTCATTTTGTCTA
>NW_018173790.1:0-228 GCF_001263595.1 Phalaenopsis equestris
TCCATATTAATTCAGAATGAACTCTGGAGCTGATATGATCACAGGTTCTTCTATATGAATTTATCACAGAATCAAAATTATTCCAACCTTCTTTAAATAAGAATAGAAATTATGGATACAATACTTACAAAACAAAAATAAAAATAGAAATTATGGATCACAGGTTCTTCTATATGAATTTATCATATATATATTTTTTACATGGATGGGAAGTAATATTTACAGTCA
>NW_018173791.1:0-228 GCF_001263595.1 Phalaenopsis equestris
GTATCTTCTTAGAGGATCTACTCCAAATTGTGCTCTATCCACCCTTATCTGCATAAGGATATATCAAAATAATTGGCTTGACCAAAATCATATTTATAGAATGTCTTTCAAGTTCATTTAAATATTTTTTGGAATTGTTATATTTTTATTTTTAAAATTTTTCTTGAATTAATCCTTGAAGCTAAAATAGCTTTTTATGGCGTGTTCAAGTAATCTGTGGTAAGGGTA
>NW_018173792.1:0-228 GCF_001263595.1 Phalaenopsis equestris
AAAGCTAATGGACAGATAAAATAACTGTATGCAGTTCATAATGAGTTTGCACCCATCTATGAATTTACAAAAAAAGGGAAACTTGACATATAAACACTTGTGCAGATATATGCACAAGTAAGAAATTAAGTTAATAACAAGGTTATAAACATGTATAGAGACCAAATAATTGAGGAGCTAATATAAAAACAACCGATAATTATCACATTAATTATATAATTAATTTAT
>NW_018173793.1:0-228 GCF_001263595.1 Phalaenopsis equestris
TATTTTTATTTATAAAATATTTTTCTTTCGATTTTCCAAGTACAATTTTTACTACTTGTTTAATAGTGTTTGTAACTTTATCTCATATAGCATTTGTTCCTTCATGAACCTCCCAAATTTTAAAATGTTGAGGTTTACCCATAATAATAATTTTATTTGTCTTTAAGGTTCTTCCATCTAATTCTATTTTACCACTCTTCATCTTAAAATCTAAAACTAATAATCGAT
>NW_018173794.1:0-228 GCF_001263595.1 Phalaenopsis equestris
TTTTTTTTCATCTTTTGAATAGTTCTCTATGGAAATGAGCTATGTGACTGGTCTTTGGAAATATTTCAATTAAAATTTTGATTCTTCCGATTTCTTTTTTAAGCCACAATAGCATACAATTTGCATTGTTTTTAGTTTCACATTTAAAACCAAACACTTTAAAAATAACCTTTCTATGCACCAAAAATCCTACATTTAAAATTTAGTAGAAGCCACTGTAAATGCATT
>NW_018173795.1:0-228 GCF_001263595.1 Phalaenopsis equestris
TAGGAATCGAATTTGAGAGTTTAAAAGGGTAACTCTAGCACAAAAACCGCCAAAAACCAGCATTCAAACTCCAAAAACCGCCATCTCGCCGGTGTCACAGCCGGCGGGGTCGAGGGCGCCATCGGTGAGCCCCTGTATTTATTTTGCCTAGACTCCCAAGAAAAACTTGTCGTCGGTGGCGTCGAGGGTGGCATCGGCACCCAAGGCAAAAATTACACAGTTTCACTC
>NW_018173796.1:0-228 GCF_001263595.1 Phalaenopsis equestris
CCTCATTGCAGAATGTTTGGGCATAATTTAGAAAAAAGTTATAAACTTCATCCACCCTATAAAAAGAAGGTTGTTGGCCCCCATAAGGAGAGTGCTGCTACTCTTATAGAGGTTGTTTCACATCCGATAATGGAGGTGGGAGGGAACTCTAGAGAGGTTAATGCCACGAAAATTGCTATCCCACCACTTGTATATACAAGTGAGATGGTTAAACAAACTATTCAGATC
>NW_018173797.1:0-228 GCF_001263595.1 Phalaenopsis equestris
ATATATATATATATATATATATATATAAAATGTTATTATTAAATTAGTTGTAATTAATTTTAATTTAAAAATAGTGGGTGTTGACCAACGTAATTTAAAATGATTTTTTTAAAAAAATAAAAATGCTTATTTTAATGGGGGCAGTTCGTTAGAACATGCCGCGTCCTTTTAAATGGCTCATGTCATTAATTGTTCATTTTAATATTTATGTTCGTAGAGATGCGGAAT
>NW_018173798.1:0-228 GCF_001263595.1 Phalaenopsis equestris
AAGTGAAATACACCTTTTTCATACATAGGTAAGGTTGCAAATATGTAAAAATTAAAGTTTACCTGTTCGACATGTAAATATACAAGAATTGAGTGGTATGTATGCAAATCTTCCAAAATAATAATAAAAAGACAACCCTCAACAACCAAGCGAAGCCGAAGGCTATAGAGGTTAAATCAAATGTAAGTTAAATGAAAAAGGTGCTTAAAATGTAATTGTTGAAGTTTT
>NW_018173799.1:0-228 GCF_001263595.1 Phalaenopsis equestris
TGAAAATAGTTTTGATGTAAATATGTTTTTTGAAAATAACATTTTAATTTAAAAATGGATGAGACCAAACGATGCTTACATATTGAATAGTTTGGATGGATGAGTGCGATACTATAAGTAATATACTATCACGACGGATAAACATACCACTTGATAGTAGACTTAACCACATAAACTAAGGATTTTTGTGACATCCATTTGGTCTGTAAAATCTTTTATAAATGACTG
>NW_018173800.1:0-228 GCF_001263595.1 Phalaenopsis equestris
TTTCTCCTATTTTTTAATTTTTTATTTGTATATTTGGGATATGAAAATTCTAGTAAGCATGTTATTGTTATTCTTCATTCTTGCTAAGAGGTTTTTTCTTATTAAAAATTTATGTTTGTGAGATGAAAAAAATAATTTTTGAAACTTGAATTATATTCGTTTATTAAATGTGCTACAAAGAAATTTGATTTGGATTTGAAAAAAAATGATTATGTGTATGAAGTTATA
>NW_018173801.1:0-228 GCF_001263595.1 Phalaenopsis equestris
CACAAGGAGCACAGCCGGACTTGAGATAACAAGTAACGCGTGGATACACCATCCCATCAACAGGTCGAGCATTAGATGGACCCTGACATCCAGAGACACGAAGGACCCAAAGAAGAAATTAGCATGAGCCTACAAAGAGGGCTAACACCACGTCTTCACTGTCTTTCCATATACCCAGGAGTTCGGGTGCATCAGGTTAGCACAAAAAACTTCCTGGGCTGAACAATG
>NW_018173802.1:0-228 GCF_001263595.1 Phalaenopsis equestris
TCAAAATTTGTGCACTGGCTTAAGTGTCGGGTACCCGAGAGGTAGACACCTAAAAGCCAGACCAGTTGCGCTTAAGCGTCGGTTCACTTAAACTGGATTCTGAACTGTTAAAATTGAAAATTTGAGCAAAAAAATGCCATTTCTGCCTCGACCTTCACATACTTCCCAGAGAGTTCACAATTTTGGGACTTAGGGCTCCTCAAAAGTGAAGATTTCTTGGTGGAATTA
>NW_018173803.1:0-228 GCF_001263595.1 Phalaenopsis equestris
TGTAGTCATAATACAGGTTGCATTCCATTCATGATGCAACGAGGTCATTATAGTATTGGGTCACAGTCCTTAAACCTTGTTTATTTCCCAAATTTTCTTAGATACCTCATAGAGTTGGCCAAAATTTCCTACATTCAAGTAAGTATCACGGATAATCGTCCAGAGAACACTAGTAGAAGGGAGGAACATGTATGAATGACCAATTATAATTTCTATGGAGTTGATTAG
>NW_018173804.1:0-228 GCF_001263595.1 Phalaenopsis equestris
TGGAATATAATTTTACAAAAGATACATTTTATTCTTTGCTTTGCTATTTCTATAGAGTTGATATAGAAGAATAAGTAGGTGTCATAGCTTTGACACTAAGGAATTAAGAAATTGGAAACAAAGAATTTTGAGTTCATGTGGATCATATTAACATTTCTCATAAAATTGAAAGAAGGCAATGATTTAATAAATCATGTAAATAATTATCATAAGATTGCTTTTATTGAG
>NW_018173805.1:0-228 GCF_001263595.1 Phalaenopsis equestris
AATCATTTACATCAATGATCAAAGGTTGATTAAGAAGAAGTTTCAGGTTGTTCACTCATCTAAAGTTCATGGAGTTATATAATTTGATGCCAATGGCGATGATGTGATTTATATTGAGTAATTCAGGGTAATGTGTTTGATAAATTTTGAAAATAGAATAAAATGTCATTGCAAGTTATGATGTTCTAGACTCCTTAAGTCTCATGTGACTGGTGTTCCAACTGGTTC
>NW_018173806.1:0-228 GCF_001263595.1 Phalaenopsis equestris
CAAATTGAGGATCCTTAGGGATAGTCAATTTGCTTCTAATTGCATAAAATTGGGATGTTGAAAGACTTTGTAAAAATATTAGCAAGCTGATCCTTTGTAGTACAGTGATTTTCTTTGAATTAATGCAATCACAAATAAAGTGGAAATCAGCCCTAATATGTTTAGTGTTGGCATAGAATACGTAATTATTAGACAATGCAATGGAGAAGATATTATCACACCATAATG
>NW_018173807.1:0-228 GCF_001263595.1 Phalaenopsis equestris
TGTGTCGATACTATCAGAGAAAAAATAATCCCCCCCTGAAGGGTAATGTGATTAATGCTCTTAACGGAAGGTAAGATTTTAATAACCATGAAAGTGTTAAAAATCAAGTTGGACAGATGAAAAAGAAACAGAAATTGCACACCATTTTTGCCACTGTTAAAGTTGTCAGTTTTTCACTTATAGAAGTGGAGTAACTATAAGATTCACATAGTTACAGGTCTCAATCAT
>NW_018173808.1:0-228 GCF_001263595.1 Phalaenopsis equestris
AAATGACAAGTGAGTTGAAAAATCAAGAGGATGCACTAAGGAATATAAAAAACAAACTGGGGCAAATGATTAATGCATTTAACAGCTACCCGAGAGATTTTACCTAGTGTCCTTGAGATAAAACCTGAAGAGATGAATGATGAGCAATACAAAGCTATCAAAATAATATTTAGAAGAGAATTAGAGGATATGATTCAAAAGAACATTGAGTTGAGAAATGAGGATAAG